>NC_041389.1:417514403-417522467 GCF_002162155.2 Triticum dicoccoides | reverse complement strand
GACGATCAGGCTTGGATTCGGTGCGGAGATCGCCAAGGATTAGTGCGCGCGCGTGGGAGATCGGAAGATCGCCGCCGCCGTCGCCTGTCTTGCCACTAAACCCTAGAAAACGGTTCGGGCTTTTTCCAGCAATTATTCAGCCTTGTTCGTCCTTCGGCAAGTTGCTTGAAGAAAAGAAAAGGTGGACCAGCGGGAGTACACTTGGTTACGAATTTGAAATTCCTCACGCACAAGTTTAGGTTTGTGTGACCCCGCCAAAAGAAAAGAAAAAAGAGTTTAGGTTTTGTACGTACGCCGCCCCACGGACTTGCGCGATGGGCTTGACACTCGTGTCATCCTTAGCTGGCAGCCTGTCATCCGGTCGCGGGGCAATCAATGGGCGAAGTTATCGCCACTGACAGCACGCACGCGATACGCCGGCCCGCGGAGGAGGGTGAATTAGATGCGAGCCGCCGCCTGCACGCGCAATGTGCCTTGGTTAATGCGGCTGTCCTTGATCCGGTGCGCGGAGCACTTGCACGATTAACCCAGCACCTACTCCATCTCCACCAAGACGATCAGACGCGCGTAGTACCAACTGATCTGGCGATTGCAGAATTAGTAGCATCACTCGGTGTACCATCGTACTACATGCTCGTCGATCCACTGCGAGCTAATAATAAGGGCGAGCTAATAATAAGGGCGGCGCATTGCTTCCCATCCCATGGCGTAAATCGCCGGTTAGCAGTGCCAATTGATCGGGACATTTTTGAGCCTTTGCAGTGCCAGCGTGTCCAAAGACGACTACAGGATGGGGAGCGTTCGGTTTTCGTCTGGTGGTCAGAATGGTCGGTCGATTTCAGCCCAGGTAGTAGGAGTACTACCAATCTGGATGGGGTCCTCCGCGACGAGACGACGCGAGCGAGTCGACGGGTCGATCATGATACGGATGATGTGGTGTGCACACTGCATGCAGCACTGTCGGATGGTTCAGTGGATAGTGGGCACGAGCTTGCAGGCCTCCGCCAGTCCACCGGACTATTCCTTAGGCCAACTCCACCGCGCGACCCTATCCTGTCCGCCCCGGTCGTTTAGGATAAAAGGGATAAATGAGGCGGCCCAGCGCGCGGGCGCAAATGGACTTTTATCCGTTTTGTGTCCGCTTTCGACCCATTCGCGGCCCAATTTTGCGCCGCTTTTGGGGGTGAAACGGACATCACGCGGACGCGCGGGTCGTTTGCGCGTGTCTTCCCCTGGCCCGCCCGTCGGTGACACAGGACGGGCCTTTTTCTATCCGCCCCCCTCCTCCCTCCGGCCGCATCCACTCCACTCTTCCACACTCTTCCCCTCTTTCCCCCTCGCCGCTGCCGGCCGCCCGCTGCCATTGCAGCCGTGCACCTTGGACGCGCGCTTGCCCAGCCCCTTCCTCTCGTCGCCGCCGAGCTACCCAAGCACGGCCACCTTGTTTGCGCACCCGCCGGCCGGATTTGGGGCGGATCCGGTCGGTCTTGAGCTCGCCCGGCTGTGGGAGGCCGGGCCACGCCATGGACTGGCCGGGCACCTTGTCGGAAGGCCCTGGCAGGGCCGCAAGGCCACATGCAGGCAGTGGCTCGTCCTCTAGCCGCTCGGATCTGCACCGTCGGTGGTCCGCCGGCAGATACGCGAATGGCGGCCGGCCGGGCTCGGAGCTTGCCCAAAAGCTCGTCGGCGCACCGTTGCCCCTCATCAAGTGCGACCACTGCCCAAGGGTGGTCGTGCGCCGCGTGTCTACAACGCCGGAGCATCCCGGATGGGTGTTCATCAAGTGCTTAAACGATGGGGTATGTGCTCTTTTAGCTTTGGTGCATGTTTGTGCTCTTGGATTAGACTAGTGATGCTAACTTTAAGTTTTATTGTGTAGACCGGATGCAAGTTTTGGTATTGGGAAGAAGAGTACATCGATATGTTGATAGAGCGAAATGTAGTGCATGTTCGTGCACTTCTAGCTAGCCTAGAGGAGACAAGTGCACTTGTTGCTAGATTAGAGTCTATGCACGATACTACGTGTGAAGAAGCAACAAGGCACGATACTACGTGTGAGAAAGCAACGTCGACTTCTGGCTTGAAGAAGAAAGGAGGGGGCAACGTCGTGCCTCCTCCACAGATAAACAATGAGTGCATCGAGAATGCGCTAACCCAACTCAAGGGAGCAGTTATGGAAGTTGGGTATCTTCTCAAATGTATTCTTGTGGTTCTTGTTTTCTTTGGCCTTATTTTACTAGTTAAAATGTGATGATGTATTGTCATGTACCGAAAATGAATGATAAAAAAAGTTTAAGGACTTGCAAAGAAATATACGCGAACAGGATGGGGCAAATGGATGCGGCCGCGCGCTGGGCGCACGGCCACCGCATCTCAGGACAGGCCCGGACACGACCCCAAACCCCTATCCAAACGGACGGAATCCGGACAAAACGGACGTCCGTTTGGGGTCGCGCGGTAGAGTTGGCTTTAGCCGCGCTGATGTTTCCCTGCGAGGAGAAGAAGAGACCTTTCACCAAGATTGTACTTTGATCCTTGGATTCTGTACGCCGTGCTAAGAGGCCAATAGTCATTTTGGAGCACGGACACATTGCGCCCGTTTTTATTCCATCTGATGTGCTTTATCGGATTTATTTATTAATAAAGCCAGATCGTTTAATAAAAAAATATAGCACAATGCATCCGTTTTTCTTGAAGTTTTAAACAAATTGTTTTTACAGCTCAGAAAATTCCATATTTTTGTGTACGTGCGTATCTAGAAGTGTAGTATACCTGTGCAAAACTCCATGAATGTTCATGCTTGTATGCAAGATACACAACAAAAATACATGACAAAATGCTTGTTTTTTGTTGTTTTTTGGGCCGCATTTTTATCATTTATGTGTAGCGTATGATTGTATAGCGTATTATTGAATGGAAATTAACTGGTACCTAGAGCACATCCATATCAATTGTGTAAAAATTCAACTATTTTTCAAACTTTTCAGTACAATTTCTTGGCATTTTTAAGAAATGTGCTCAATGGAGCACATGCTCCAAAAATCCGCTTACGTGCTAAGACAAAACTTTGATAAACAATCAATCTATCAAATAGTATAATTCATCCACTATAAATTGACATCACCAGGATCTTATTTGGAAAATATTTATCTATCATTTTGATGTTGTATCACACAAACCATACATTAACAAAACAGCCGTTGGTTAACCAAAAAATATGACCTGCTTATGTATGCCTCCTTTAAAACATTTAAAATTAAAAGGACATTTCATAAAAAAAATGTGGGTCTCATCATGTTTTTTAAACTTTACAAAACGATCGAATCATAATCTTAAGGTGCTTTGATCTCGACGGCTAGAGGAGCGTCGTCACAACATAATCAACTTTTTAAAGATGGAACCTTACTACAAAGAGTGTGGCTAAGTCTCAGTCGATTGAGACTTAACCGAGTCTAAGTCAAGTAAATAATAACATGTAAGAAACAAATAAGGAAAACTAAAAAGAAAATTTTGCACAAACAACTATGTAAGATCCCATGAATATAGCATCGAGACTTAGCAATCCCGTACATCAAATCCCCACAACTTAATCAACTTAGTAACCATGTACCCGCAAATCAGCGGCTACGTATCATGTACACAATTTTTAAGTACTACAATGACAAATGTCTGTTCGTGAAAAGAAAAATGACGAATGTCTCTTATTCAAATTGCCACTTTACACTAGTACCACAAAGAAAGAAAAAACACATTTATCCTCATGCATGCCAAGTCATGACTAATACGAACAGTACAAAAACACCCTTTTATGACTACATCTAATTCACGGCATGCATCCTGGAAAAAACGTGTTTCTGTGCTCGTCTTTCATTACGGCCGAAGGGGCGCAACTGTATCTCGCTCATAGCGAGAAGTAGAGCAGCCCTGCGTCAACTAGCCATCACAATGGGCCGGCCAGCGCAGACCACATTCCTTCAGCGATTATTTTCTTCCATTTTTTCACACTTTTGCATTCGTTTTTTGCTTTGTTTTTTAAAATATACCTAATATAAAATCATTTTATACACAAAAATCACTCTATACACTGTATCTCGCTTATAATTCCAATATTTCAAATATACCTATTATAAAATCACTTTAGACACAAAAATGAAAAGTGTGCATTTGAAAAATGATAAACGTGTATAGAAAGATGCTTCTAATGTACACGAAAATTGTACAATGTGTATAAAAAAGGCATCTATATATACATACATACATCTATATGTATGTATGTATATATGTATGTATAACAAATGTTAACGGAGTATTTGGCAAATGTCAAACATGTATAAAGATGTTCCTGATGTATACGGAACATGGAGAATGTGTACAAAAACAAGTTGAGATCGAATTATATGTTTGGAAAAAGTGTTAATAATGTATATGAAAAAATTGTTCATTGTGTACAGAAATAATGTTTCAGATGTATACCAAAAATGTGTTTCATGTATATAAAAAATATAAAGATGTTTCATGTATATAAAGAATGCTAAACATGTATAAAGAAATGTTCCTGATATATACAAAAAGAGAAAGGGAAAACCAATCAAACTGAAAAGGAAACAAAAATGAATTAAAGCCAATTAAAACCAGTGCAAAAGAATAGAAACAATGAAAACCGATAAAGAAACAGAGAAAAACAAAGAAAAGAAATGAAAACCTAACCAAGAAAATGTAAGGAAAAATGAAGAAAATAGGAAACAAAAGAAAAACCCAATAAAAACAAAGAACAAAAACAAAACAATGAAAATGAAAGAAAAGAAAAGAAAAGAAACCAGTAAAAAAAGGAAAGAATGAAGAAAAGAGATGAAAAAACAAAGAAAATAGAAAAACATGAATAAAAATGAAAAAGAAAAGGAAAATTGAAAGAAAGAAAAAATCTAAAGCCGGTCCAAAACCAACAGACAACACATGATCGAGCGACGAGAAGCCGCAACCGAAAAAACCAACCAAAAACGGGCAACCGAGAAAAGACGGGAGAGGGAAATCCTTCGCGTTGGAGCTGCTTCCATCTTGGTATGAGCGGGATATAGGTCTTGCGCTGCTGGAGACCATCGTGCTTAACTTTTGATGCTGACAAAGACCCTAAATTTCTTGAATATTCGAGGTCCCCGCCACCTCCTAGCGCCAACATGGAATCCAGAGATTAGGGGGACTCCTTGCGGTGGCAACAAGGTTCCTGTCATTCCTTTGTTCCGCTATGATGACACTAGGAGAGGCTTCAGAGCTCCTATGCAGACAACCACACAATCCGCTCCAAATTGGGCGAGCTTGCTAGTATGGCCCAACTTTTATCTTTTTTGTGAAAAAATATATATTCAGAAAATCCGTTCTTAGAAGTATTTTTCAAACAATTTAAAATATTTCAAAAAATATTATAAATATCCGAGAAATGTGTTATAAAAGGTTCATCACCTACTTGAATAAAGTTTCATCATAACTAAAAGGTGTTCACATAATTAAAAAAAATCTTCATGTGTTTAGAAAATGAATACAATAAAAAATGTTCATATAATTTTAAAAAGTCCTTATGCCCTTAAAATGCGCATGTAATTGTGAACATTATTAATTTATTAAAACACATTGTGCACTTTTAAAAGTGCTCTTGTCTTTAAAGAACTGTATAATTTTATAAATTGTTTGTATGTTACTTAAAAATGTATGTTTAGTAAAAGTGAAGAAATTGAAAGGTCAAAAGAAGGGAAAGTAAATAAAACTATGAAAAGAGAAAAGGAAAAAAATATAAAAGAAATTCGTAAGAAAGCTGGAAAAGTAAAAATAACAAGCAAACGGAATGAAACTCAACCAATAAATTGAATAAATTGGAAACCAAAAGGAAAATAAAATGCAAGTTAGGCGCAAGTGCGCGTCTCCCTCCTCCCTATGACTTATCCCAAAAGATTGCCGGAGTGCAAACAAGGATTACTGGAAGGACCTATACCTCGCATTAAGCTGGAGTTAGTGCGCTGTAACTTTAAGAAACATCTTGCACGGCCTATTAATAGGTATATATATTTCAAAATTTGTATACATTATTGTACAATTTGTAAATAGGTTGAGAAAAAGGAATCAAACTATGTGATCACTGGAGATAAATATATTTGACATGAAAAATTATTTTTGTAATAAATGGTATGTAAAACTAATAATAAATTTATCAATAGAATAAAAAATCTATGTACTAAATAATAAAGCTTTCCCATATATGAATGTAAATTAGCACATCTATTAAAGGTAGATATCCATCTCATATTAAAAACATGTTCATGCATATTGAAATTTAATATAAGGTATTGCAAAGATATTATATTTAAGAATAGTTCTTCATACATTTAAAATATATGTTTGTGTCATGTTGAAAAAATGTTCATTCAATTTAGAAAAAGTGTTCACATATTTAACAAAGAAAGAAAGTAAACAAATCAAAGAAAAAAAACACATAAGAAGCAACATGTATGAAAAAAAATCATACATATATTTAAAAAGAACAAAAACTGCAAGAAAACCTAAAAGAAAATCCAAAGCTGATAATGAAAAAAAGATACAGAAAAAAGCACAATAAGAAACCTTTTTCCTGTCCTGGCCCATAAAGAGAAGAGCTTTAGACGTCTGTTCCTTATCCTCCGCGATGAGCAGGGCATACGGATTGGGGATGGTGGGGATTTTTAGTCTTTCGTGTTCTTTTATTTGCTATATTTGTTCCTTCTCATATTCTTCGAGCTTTTTGTGTGTTTCACAAATACAATTTTCCTTTCAATCTTCGTCTTTTTTTGGTTTTTATTTAACAATAAACATTATTCGCTTCATATTGATTAATAAGTTGTACGACTTCGTTGGTGTTTTTTTTATTGTTTGGATTGCTTACCACATGCTTAAGAAATTTATGATCATTCCAACGGTTGTTGGAACAAATTCAAAAGTATATGTGTATATACCATAATGAAATCTATCCCAAAATCTGTGATGCATAAAATAGTCTGCTATGTTTGGGGTGCGTAGCCATGAAAATTTGTCTGACATGTTTGAAATGCATAGTAAGTGCCTTTTTTAGAGATAAATGCATAGTACACGCTTTTTTTTAGAGATAAATGCATGGTACATGTATTTATATAGAAAAAAACATAGTACTATGCATTGGTACAATCCTGATTATGTTGGAACCAAATAACTCTGAATATCATATTATACGCTTCTTGCTTATAGTTTTCTTTAGAAGTGCTTATTGTGTATATGATTCATATAAAACAGCGCACCCCCTCGTGGTAATGGGCCAGTTTAGTACCAGGCTCCCAATCGATTCTGTATGAGGCTGCCGGCCACAATTTCCTTTTTTTCTAATAAGTTCTGGTTTTCTTCCTATTCACCGCTTTCTGTCTCGATTTATTATTTTGTCGTTATTTATTTATTTATTTACTTATCTATTTTTCTATTTTTGTTTTCTACATCTGACCCCCTCCCCCCCTCCCCGGGTTTTAGTGGTTTTCATGAGGTTTTCTTTATACCAGGTTTCTTATTTTCCTTTTTTCACCAGTTTTTCCTGGCTTATAGTCATGAACACATTTTTAATTTCAAGAAGAATTTATGAACAATTTAAAAAATCATGAACAGTTTTAAAATTCATGTAAATTCTTAAAATTCATGAACAGTTTTTAAAAGTCGTGAACATTTTTTAGGATGTGAACACTTTTTAAATTCATGAAAACCACATTTTTTTAGTATGTGAACACATTTTTCCTACTCATACATTTTGATTTTCTACGTTTCGAACGAGGCCAGGCCTAAAGCCTTCATTGATTATGTTGTCACCCTTATAGTGATTTTATTTTTTTAAACGACGCCTCCTATTGTCCCTTTTCTCACTTATTGTACCCACGAGACTATTCTCCAATAAATGTCAGTACAACGACGCGCGGAACATGTTCCAGCCAGTATCAAGGTAGTGAGTCCTTTGAAGCAGTTGCAGGAAATGTTTTCCTCCTCTACAAGAAATGGCTCCTGGGCATCTAGCACCCTCCACCCCCC
>NC_041389.1:417421861-417513872 GCF_002162155.2 Triticum dicoccoides | reverse complement strand
ATAGTGGAGGTGCGGAGGAGCCCTGGCCCCTCGCAGGCGGGAGGGACTCCGCTCTCACTCTTGCTTGGTTCAACTTATTGGGGCTATGTGGCAGTGGTCATGTCACCTAGAAGGGATACTGTCTCTCACATCTGATCTGCATCTTGATGGTGCACCCAACATCGCCGGAGGGCGTGTGGTGGTGTGTCTCCGCCGAATATCATGGGATTCGATCTGTACTGGCCTTCGGTGGATCTGTTTGGATCCAATCTCCGTTCGTCTTTTGGTTGTCTATCCAAAGGTTGGACCAGTCAGATCTACGCTTCTCGTCATCAACGGCGGTTGTTCGGTTGTTGTTCTGACGCGTTGGTCCTATGGGGGATTATCACGACGACCTTTTGACTTTCAACCACAATAAAGTTTGCCTGGTTTCGGTGAGGTGGGGCTAGAAGGGCAATGACGATGGTGCGCCTTCGTCTCGCTCCAGTGCTTGTAGTCGTCGCTAGGTGATCCACAGATCTTTTTTTCTGTGAAATAGGTGTCCACGGATCTGATTATGTTTTTGTTACTTACGTTCTCTGTATTACAATGATAGTAGATGATAAATAGATCGAAAGTTTCTAAAGAAACAACAAACCGTTTATAAGATACTAAGGACAGTAATATTAGCTAGCATCAAAGTTATAATAACATAGCAGTGATGAGCTGGTGAGATGGGCCGGAATATGCGTACGCACATGCGAGCGAACTGAACTCGACAGAACCATCTCCGACATGCAACACACACTACAAATGCCCTTCGGCGACAGTAATCATTACCCTCTGCATGATAAGCATGCCTGCGTCTTAGAGTATCTGCAACAATGATACATAAATTTGCTCCGGCAACTGTTTACGGACAGGAGGAACCTGTTCACAGATATAGATGCACAAGACGAGTCATTCGACGCTGGCCACGTACATTTCAAGTCGGATTTTAACTAAACTAGACGAAATTCATCAAAGTTCGGATAGAAATAGCACAAATCATCTATACATACTAAAATCATCTATACATAGCATGCAAATAAGTCAAAATAAGTCAAGTACAATAATGGTTCAAATTCAAAAAGAATTAGTCTAAATTCAACTAGTTTAATCAGATGTTCCACAAGATTTTCATGAATGGATCCTATGTCACCAGGAGACAGAATCCATCGAGATGCGTTTTCGCCCGGGTCACCTGGCATGAAATCCTGGCCTGGTGCCGGCTCACCACTCCACCCATGGACGGTGCGACGACCTTCTTCGCTTGGTGGGCGCTTGCGTCCGCCACCTCGCCGAGCGGCCTACGCAAAGGGCTCAACTCCATCGTCACTCTGACCGCTTGGGCCATCTGGAAGCATCGCAACGCCGTCATCTTCGACGGCCTGCACCCCTCCACCGACGATCTGATGCTCTCCATCCAGGATGACGCTCGCCTATGGGCTAAGGCCGGCGCCAAGGGACTAGCCACTATTATCCCTGTAACTTGATCACTTGTAGCGAGGCTGAGCATCCTCCTTCCCCTGCTCGCTGCATCCCTCCAGACGCCTTTTAGTGTACGCCTGCATGGATGCTACCTGTACTAACTCCCCCCCCCCTATCAATGAAATGATACGCTGCTAAGCGTATTCACCAAAAAAAAAGATTTTCATGAATGGATCATGCCGCCCCACACATACTACTCCTTGTGCTTTATCCAATAGTGTATGTGCGTAAATGGTCTGCGATCTAGCATGTGGTACATCGCGTACATGCTACATAATGTGTAGAGCAACATTGAGTGAATCAT
Organism: Triticum dicoccoides; assembly: GCF_002162155.2. Classification (NCBI taxonomy): domain Eukaryota; kingdom Viridiplantae; phylum Streptophyta; class Magnoliopsida; order Poales; family Poaceae; genus Triticum; species Triticum dicoccoides. The sequence goes on along the minus strand of NC_041389.1, from coordinate 417,512,080 downwards.
TCAATGAACAAGTTGAGCAAGAAGAAGCAAAACTTACGATCTCCTCCACTGCCACGCACAATGGTCACCTTGCCTCCAGCCCACCAACCGCGTCACAAAACTTGGTGATGAAGCTCTGGATGGCATACCATCGATACGATAACGACTTCATATTGCGATCATGGATGATGTGCATGTCGTAGGACATAATGTGCTTTTGATGCGTGAAACAAATCATGCACACGCTGCCAGAAGAGCTCCCTTCTATTCTTGCCTACGAAATCCGTGGATACTAGCAACCACGCATCATACGACAACTTATCCTCCATGGTCGAGTACTCCTGCATCCTTTGTACTATGAAAACGACATGGCGCTCCAAAATAAGCTCAATGGAATTTGACAGAAGACCTGCCGGATGTGGTGTCCACAATTGACGTCGTATACAGGGGGCGGAGTGTACGTACCTGCGGAAGGGTCCTAGGTGGACGGCGCCATCGTAAAACACGAGCGAGCACGTCGGTGCTAGTTGTGGACGTCCAACAATGCATGTGTGGCGGCCAGAGCGGTACATCGCAGACATCTTAGGAGGAGGGTGCGGATGCAAAACAAGGGGGAACAAGCACTACAAGAATCAGCTAATTTGCCGTCTGTGGGGCTCTTTGCGTTAGTTTGTCGTCGAGACTGAGGGAAAAGACCACTTTTTGTCTTCAGCTGCTGACGACAATGAACGACTGGCGGTCGTCTGTTTTTTTACAGACGACAAAGAGCTTCCTTTGCCATCTGTTTTTTAGAGACAGCAAAGAGAAAACACATCTCGTGGGTCAATGACGTGCAGGGGCAGCCACCCCAACCACGCACGCACGCCCCGGCCCGACCCACCCTACATGTGCTCTCCCTCTCTCTTTCTCTTCTCTCTACACTGTCGCACCACATCGCCCCGCCTTCTCCCCTCTCCTTCCTCTGCTCCTCCTCTGCCCCAGTGAGTCGCGCTCTCGCCCGGCCATCTCCAGCGCCACCCCTCCCGGCCATCTCTGGCACCGCTCCACCCGACCATCTCGGGCGCCGCCCCTCCCGCCCATCTCAGCGCCGCCCCTTTGGCCATCTCTGTCTACCGCTAACGAGGAGGGAAAGAGAGAGAGAGAGAGAGAGAGAGAGAGAGAGAGAGAGAGAGAGAGAGAGAGAGAGAGGCGGAGCTTCAGTGTGGTAGTTGGTGGCCGGTGGAGCTACGGGCAGCCTGCATTTTAATTTTTTTTACCAATTTCTTTGTCGTTTTTGGTTGTCACAACTCTATAATTGATTGTAAATAGCTGCATTAAAGTATACATGCATCATGTTTAATTTCAAGGGAAATTTGAAGTTGAAGAAATTCTCAACCCTCGGAAACTTCTAAAAATGATCAAATTTAAAATCATCTTCAAACAAGTCCAAGAAAATGGTTCCTGTTAAACTTTCAAAAATGCTAGCAAGAACAAAATTCAAGACAATATTTTTGCTGGCTTAAAAACATTTATTTGGGGCCTTTGAATTAATTCATAGCTATTTGAATTGGAGTTAATATTTACTATTGAATTAATATAAGTCCAATAATTCTGTAATTTCCTATGTGGCACACGTGCGGCCACCTCGTGCTTCGCCGGGGCGCATCAAGCCTTCCCACCGCGCCACGGATACACCTAGTCCCCCTCTCTCTTACCCCCTCGCAGCTTTCTCCTTCACCTCACTCGGCCCTCTCTCTCTCTCTCGCCCAGCCGAATGAGCCCATCACCGCCACTTGCCGTTGTCGCGCCCACCGTGCCCAAACACCGTATCCTTCAGCTCTGCCATGCTTTGGAGCTCCCCAAGCATAATATCGAGAGCCCGGAGGCACCACAGCAACGCCATCGCCATCTTCTTCATCGCCGGCCACCGAAGCTCTCCGACATCGATTCGTTATTAGGAAGCCTCTCCCGAGCCAACCAACCAGTTCCTCCGCCTCCCTGTGAGCCTCCGGTCGTTTTCCTTGCCCTCCCCATGTCGATTTCGCGCTCTAGCCATAGATACACCGGAGCCGAGTGGTGCTCGCCGTCGGCCATGTCGTCGTCGTCGCTACTACCACTGAAGCTCACGTCCGAGCCCGCCAACATGCTTAACACGCTCCTAGGAGCTGATGTTGGGGAACGTAGTAATTTCAAAAAAATTCCTACGCACACGCAAGATCATGGTGATGGCATAGCAACGAGAGGGGAGAGTGTTGTCCACGTACCCTCGTAGACCGTAAGCGGAAGCGTTATGAAAACGCGGTTGATGTAGTCGTACGTCTTTACGATCCGACCGATCCAAGTACCGAACGTACGGCACCTCCGAGTTCAGCACACGTTCAGCTCGATGACGATCCCCAGACTCCGATCCAGCAAAGCGTCGGGGATGAGTTCCGTCAGCACGACGGCGTGGTGACAATGATGATGTTCTACCGGCGCAGGGCTTCGCCTAAACTCCGCCATGATATGACCGAGGTGGAATATGGTGGAGGGGGGCACCGCACACGGCTAAGGAACGATCACGTAGATCAACTTGTGTGTCATGGGGTGCCCCCTGCCCCCGTATATAAAGGAGCAAGGGGGGAGGAGGCCGGCCCTAGCAGGGGGCGCGCCAAGTGTGGAGTCCTACTAGGACTCCCTAGTCCTAGTAGGATTCCACCTCCCTTGTTGGAGTAGGAGAAGTGGAAAGAGGGGGAGAGGAAGAAGGAAAGGGGGGCTGCGCCCCTTGTCCAATTCGGACCAGAGGGGGGGGGGGGTGCAGGCCTCCTTCCTTTTGGCCTCTCTCCTCTATTCCCGTATGGCCCAATAAGGCCCATATAGTCCCCGGCGAATTCCCGTAACTCTCCGGTACTCCTAAAAATACCCGAATCACTCGGAACCTTTCCGAACTCCGAATATAGTCGTCCAATATATCGATCTTTATGTCTCGACCATTTCGAGACTCCTCGTCATGTCCCCGATCTCATCCGGGACTCCGAACTCCTTCGGTACATCAAAACTCATAAACTCATAATATAACTGTCATCAAAACCTTAAGCGTGCGGACCCTACTGGTTCGAGAACTATGTAGACATGACCTAGAACTATTCTTGGTCAATAACCAATAGCGGAACTTGGATGCCCATATTGGCTCCTACATATTCTACGAATATCTTTATCGGTCAAACCGCATAACAACATACTTTGTTCCCTTTGTCATCGGTATGTTACTTGCCCGAGATTCGATCATCGGTATCCAATACCTAGTTCAATCTCGTTACCGGCAAGTCTCTTTACTCGTTACATAATGCATCATCCCGCAACTAACTCATCAGTCACATTGCTTGCAAGGCTTATAGTGATGTGCATTACTGAGAGGGCCCAGAGATACCTCTCCGACAATTGGAGTGACAAAACCTAATCTCAAAATACGCCAACCCAACATGTACCTTTGGAGACACCTGTAGTACTCCTTTATAATCACCCAGTTACGTTGTGACGTTTGATAGCACCCAAAGTGTTCCTCCGGTAAACGGGAGTTGCATAATCTCATAGTTACAGGAACATGTATAAGTCATGAAGAAAGCAATAGCAACATACTAAACGATCAAGTGCTAGGCTAACGGAATGGGTCATGTCAATCACATCATTCTCCTAATGATGTGATCCAATTAATCAAATGACAACACATGTTTATGGTTATGAAACATAACCATCTTTGATTAATGAGCTAGTCAAGTAGAGGCATACTAGTGACTATATGTTTGTCTATGTATTCACACATGTATCATGTTTCTAGTTAATACAATTCTAGCATGAATAATAAACATTTATCATGAAATAAGGAAATAAATAATAATTTTATTATTGCCTCTAGGGCATATTTTCTTCAGTCTCCCACTTGCACTAGAGTCAATAATCTAGTTCACATCGCCATGTGATTTAACACCAATATTCACATCTGCATGTGATTAATACTCATAGTTCACATCATCATGTGATCAACACCCAAAGGGTTTACTAGAGTCAATAATCTAGTTCACATTGCTATGTGATTAACACCCAAAGAGTACTAAGGTATGATCATGTTTTGCTTGTGAGAGAAGTTTAGTCAACGGATCTGTCATATTCAGAGCCGTATGTATTTTGCAAAATATTCTATGTCCACAATGCTCTGCATGGAGCTACTCTAGCTAATTGCTCCCACTTTCAATATGTATCCAGATTGAGACTTAGAGTCATCTGGATTGGTGTAAAAGCTTGCACCGATGTAACTCTTTACGACGGGCTCTTTATCACCTCCATAATCGAGAAATATTTCCTTAGTCCTCACTAAGGATATTCTTGACCGCTGTCTAGTGATCTACTCTTAGATCAAAATTGTATTCCTTTGCCAAACTCAGAGCAAGGTATACAATAGGTCTAGTACACAGCATAGCATACTTTATAGAACCTATGACTGAGGCATAGGGAATGACTGTTCATTCTTTTCTATTTTCTGCCATGGTCGGGTTTTTAGTCTTACTCAACTTCATACCTTTGCATCACAGGCAAGAACTCCTTCTTTGACTGTTCCATCTTGAACTATTTCAAAAATTTATCAAGGTCTGTACTCATTGAAAAATCTTATCAAGCGTCTTGATCTATCTATATAGATTTTGATGCTCAATGTGTAAGCAGCTTCACCGAGGTCTTGCTTTGAAAAACTCTTATTCAAGTATCCTTTCATGCTATCCAGAATTTCCATATCATTTCCAATTAACAATATGTCATCCACATATAATATTAGAAATGCTACAGAGCTCCCACTCACTTTCTTGTAAATACAGGCTTCTTCAAAAGTCTGTATAAAACCATATGCTTTGATCAACTCATCAAAGCGTATATTCCAACTCCGAGATGCTTGCACCAGTCCATAGATGGATCGCTGGAGCTTGCACAATTTGTTAGCACCTTTAGGATTGACAAAACCTTCTGGTTGCATCATATACAACTCTTCTTTAAGAAAACCATTAAGGAATGCAGTTTTGTTTATCCATTTGCCAGATTTCATAAAATGCGGCAATTGCTAACATGATTCAGACAGACTTAAGCATAGATACGAGTGAAAAACTCTAATCGTAGTCAACACCTTGAACTTGTCGAAAACCTTTTGCGACAATTCTAGCTTTGTAGATAGTAACACTATCAGCGTCCGTCTTCCTCTTGAAGAACCATTTAATCTCAATGTCTCGCCGATCATTGGGCAAGTCAATGAAAGTCCATACTTTGTTTTCATACATTGATCTTATCTCAGATCTCATGGCCTCAAGCCATTTTGCGGAATCTGGGCTCACCATCGCTTCTTCATAGTTCGTAGGTTCGTCATGGTCTAGTAACATAACTTTCAGAACAGGATTACCGTACCACTCTGGTGCGGATTTTACTCTGGAAGACCTACGAGGTTCTGTAGTAACTTAATCTGAAGTTTCATGATCATCATCATTAACTTCCTCACTAATTGGTGTAGTAGTCACAGGAATAGATTTCTGTGATGAACTACTTTCAAATAAGGGAGCAGGTACCGTTACCTCATCAAGTTCTACTTTCCTCCCACTCACTTCTTTCGAGAGAAACTCCTTCTCTATAAAGGATCCATTATTAGCAACGAATGTTTTGCCTTTGGATTTGTGATAGAAGGAGTACCCAATAGTTTCCTTTGGGTATTCTATGAAGACGCACTTCCCCGATTTGGGTTCGAGCTTATCAGGTTGAAAAACTTTTTCATATAAGCATCGTAACTCCAAACTTTAAGAAACGACAGCTTAGGTTTACTGCTAAACCATAGTTTATACGATGTCGTCTCAACAGATTTAGATGGTGCCCTTTTAACATGAATGCAGCTGTCTCTAATGCATAACCCCAAAACAATAATGGTAAATTAGTAAGAGACATCATAGATCGCACCATATCCAATAAAGTGCGGTTACGACGTTCGGACACAACATAACGTTGTGGTGTTCCAGGTGGCGTGAGCTGTGAAACTATTCCACATTGTTTTAATTGAAGACCAAACTCGTAACTCAAATATTCGTCTCCGCGATCAGATCGCAGAAACTTTATTTTCTTGTTATGATGATTTTTCCACTTCACTCTGAAATTCTTTGAACCTTTCAACTATTTCAGACTTATGTTTCATCAAGTAGATATACCCATATCTGCTCAAATCATCTTGTGAAGGTCAGAAAATAACGATACTTTCCATGAGCATCAACACTCATTGGATCGCATACATCGGCATGTATTATTTCCAATAAGTCAGTAGCTTGTTCCATTGTTCCGGAGAACGAAGTTTTAGTCATCTTTCCCAAAAGGCATGGTTCGCAAGCATCAAATGATTCATAACCAAGTGATTCCAAAAATCCATCTTTATGGAGTTTCTTCATGCGCTTTACACCGATATGACCCAAACGTCAGTGCCACAAATAAGTTGCACTATCATTATTAACTTTGCATCTTTTGGCATCAATATTATGAATATGTGTATCACTACGATCGAGATCCAACAAACTATTTCCATTGGGTGTATAACCATCGAAGGTCTTATTCATGTAAACAGAATAACAATTATTCTTTAACTTCAAATGAATAACCGTATCGCAATAAACATGATCAAATCATATTCATGCTCAACTCAAACGCCAAATAACATTTATTTAGGTTTAACACTAATCCCGAAAGTATAGGGAGTGTGCGATGATGATCATATCAATCTTGGAACCACTTCCAACACTCATCGTCACTTCCCCTTCAACTAGTCTATGTTTATATAACTCCTATTTCGAGTTACTAATCTTAGCAACTGAACAAGTATCAAATACTCAGGGGCTACTATAAACACTAGTAAGGCACACATCAATAACTTGTATATCAAATATACTCTTGTTCACTTCGCCATCCTTCTTATCCACCAAATATTCAGGGCATTTCCCTTCCAGTGACCATTTCTTTTGCAGTGTAAGCACTCAGTTTCAGGCTTTGGTCCAGCTATGGGCTTCTTCGCGGGAGTGACAACTTGCTTGTCATTCTACTTGAAGTTCCCTTTCTATCCCTTTGCCCTTTTCTTGAAACTACTGGTCTTGTCAATCATCAACAATTGATGCTCTTTCTTGATTTCTACCTTCGTCGATTTCAACATCACGAAGAGCTCGGGAATCGTTTTCGTCATCCCTTGCATACTATAGTTCATCACAAAGCTCTACTAACTTGGTGATGGTGACTAGAGAATTCTGTCAATCACTATCTTATCTGGAAGATTAACTCCCACTTGATTCAAGCGATTGTAGTAACCAGACAATCTGAGCACATGCTCACTAGTTGAGCGATTCTCCTCATCTTTTAGCCATAGAACTTGTTGGAGACTTCATATCTCTCAGCTCGGGTATTTGCTTGAAATATTAACTTCAACTCCTGGAACATCTCATATGGTCCATGACGTTCAAAACGTCTTTGAAGTCCCAATTCTAAGCCGTTAAGCATGGTGCACTAAACTATCAAGTAGTCATCATATTGAGCTAGCCAAACATTCATAATGTCTGCATCTGCTCCTGCAATAGGTCTGTCACCTAGCGGTACATTAAGGACATAATTCTTCTGTGCAGCAATGAGGATAAACCTCAGATCACGGATCCAAGCCGCATCATTGCTACTAACATCTTTCAACACAATTTTCTCCAGGAACATATCAAAATAAACATATGAAAGCAACAACGCAAGCTATTGATCTACACATAATTTGCAAAATACTACCAGGACTAAGTTCATGATAAATTTAAGTTCAATTAATCATATTACTAAAGAACTCCCACTTAGATAGACATCCCTCTAATCCTCTAAGTGATTAAGTGATCCATATCAACTACACCATTTCCGATCATCACGTGAGATGGAGTAGTTTCAACGGTGAACATCAATATGTTGATCATATCTACTATATGATTCATGCTCGACCTTTCGGTCTCTGTGTTCTGAGGCCATATCTGTTATATGCTAGGCTCGTCAAGTTTAACCTGAGTATTCCGCGTGCGCAACTGTTTTGCACCCATTGTATTTGAACGTAGAGCCTATCACCCGATCATCACGTGGTGTCTCAGCACGAAGAACTTTCGCAACGGTGCATACTCAGGGAGAACACTTCTTGATAATTAGTGAGAGATCATCTTATAATGCTACCGTCAAACAAAAAAGAATAAGATGTATAACAGATAAACATCATATGCAATCAAAATATGTGACATGATATGGCCATGATCATCTTGCGCCTTTGATCTCCATCTCCAAAGTACTGTCATGATCTCTATCATTACCGGCACGACACCATGATCTTCATCATCTTGATCTATATCAATGTGTCGTCACATGGTCGTCTCGCCAACTATTGCTCTTGCAACTATTGCTATCACATAGCGATAAAGTAAAGCAAATATTTGGCACTTGCATCTTATGCAACAAAGAGACAACCATAGGGCTTCTGCCAGTTGCCGATAACTTCAACAAAGCATGATCATCTCATACAACAACTTATATCTCATCACGTCTTGACTATATCACATCACAACATGCCCTGCAAAAACAAGTAGACGTCCTCTACTTTGTTGTTGCAAATTTTACGTGACTGCTACGGGCTGAGCAAAAACTGTTCTTACCTACGCATCAAAACCACAATGATAGTTCGTCAAGTTAGTGCTGTTTTAACCTTCGCAAGGACCGGGCGTAGCCACACTCGGTTCAACTAAAGTTGGAGAAACAGACACCCGCTAGTCACCTGTGTGCAAAGCACGGCGGTAAAACCAGTCTTGCGTAAGCGTACGCGTAATGTCAGTCCGGGCCGCTTCATCCAACAATACCGCCGAACCAAAGTATGACACGCTGGTAAGCAGTATGACTTGTATCGCCCACAACTCACTTGTGTTCTACTCGTGCATATAACATCAACGCATAAAACCTAGGCTCGGATGCCACTGTTGGGGAACGTAGTAATTTCAAAAAAATTCCTACGCACACGCAAGATCATGGTGATGGCATAGCAACGAGAGGGGAGAGTGTTGTCCACATACCCTCATAGACCGTAAGCGGAAGCGTTATGACAACGCGGTTGATGTAGTCGTACGTGTTCACGATCCGACCGATCCAAGTACCGAACGTACGGCACCTCCGAGTTCAGCACATGTTCAGCTCGATGACGATCCCCGGACTCTGATCCAGCAAAGTGTCGGGGATGAGTTCCGTCAGCACGACGGCGTGGTGATGATGATGATGTTCTACCGGCGCAGGGCTTCGCCTAAACTCCGCCACGATATGAGCGAGGTGGAATATGGTGGAGGGGGGTACCGCACACGGCTAAGGAACGATCACGTAGATCAACTTGTGTGTCATGGGGTGCCCCCTGCCCCCGTATATAAAGGAGCAAGGGGGGAGGAGGTCGTCCCTAGGAGGGGGCGCGCCAAGTGTGGAGTCCTACTAGGACTCCCTAGTCCTAGTAGGATTCCACCTCCCTTGTTGGAGTAGGAGAAGTGGAAAGAGGGGGAGAGGAAGAAGGAAAGGGGGGCTGCGCCCCTTGTCCAATTCGGACCAGAGGGGGGGCGCAGGCCTCCTTCCTTTTGGCCTCTCTCCTCTATTCCCGTATGGCCCAATAAGGCCCATATACTCCCCGGCGAATTCCCGTAACTCTCCGGTACTCCGAAAAATACCCGAATCACTCGGAACCTTTCCGAACTCCGAATATAGTCGTCCAATATATTGATCTTTACGTCTCGACCATTTTGAGACTCCTCGTCATGTCCCCGATCTCATCCGGGACCCCGAACTACTTCGGTACATCAAAACTCATAAACTCATAATATAACTGTCATCAAAACCTTAAGCGTGCGGACCCTACAGGTTCGAGAACTATGTAGACATGACCTAGAACTATTCTTGGTCAATAACCAATAGCGGAACGTGGATGCCCATATTGGCTCCTACATATTCTACGAAGATCTTTATCGGTCAAACCGCATAACAACATACTTTGTTCCCTTTGTCATCGGTATGTTACTTGCCTGAGATTCGATCGTCGGTATCCAATACCTAGTTCAATCTCGTTACTGGCAAGTCTCTTTACTCGTTACATAATGCATCATCCCGCAACTAACTCATTAGTCACATTGCTTGCAAGGCTTATAGTTATGTGCATTACCGAGAGGGCCCAGAGATACCTCTCCGACAATAGGAGTGACAAAACCTAATCTCGAAATACGCCAACCCAACATGTACATTTGGAGACACCTGTAGTACTCCTTTATAATCACCCAGTTACGTTGTGACGTTTGGTAGCACCCAAAGTGTTCCTCCGGTAAATGGGAGTTGCATAATCTCATAGTTACAGGAACATACTAAACGATCAAGTGCTAGGCTAACGGAATGGGTCATGTCAATCACATCATTCTCCTAATGATGTGATCCCATTAATCAAATGACAACACATGTTTATGGTTAGGAAACATAACCATCTTTGATTAATGAGCTAGTCAAGTAGAGGCATACTAGTGACTATATGTTTGTCTATGTATTCACACATGTATCATGTTTCTGGTTAATACAATTCTAGCATGAATAATAAACATTTATCATGAAATAAGGAAATAAATAATAACTTTATTATTGCCTCTAGGGCATATTTTTTTTAGCTGAGCACACCCACCAGCTCCTCCACCCGTACACCCTAGCGCCGAACCCGACCTCGCCGAACCCGGGTCACCCCAAGACCTTACCGCCGGGCTCGATTTCGGCCACCCCATAGACCCCCGAGACCACCCAGGGATGCGCACGAGTGCAAGCTCCCTGTAGAACCCCTCCGTGTATCGGACGGGCGCCGGAGCAGTCATCCTGGCATGCCTCCGCCGTCAGCTGATGTCACGGCGGTTAACCTACGACCAGCTGACGTGTCCAATTAGTTTAGGGCTCATTACTGAAGGAAATATGCCCTAGAGTCAATAATAAAGTTGTTATTTTATATTTATTATTCATGACAAATGTTTATTATTCATGCTAGAATTGTATTAACCGGAAACTTGATACATGTGTGAATACATAGACAAAACACCGTGTCCCTAGTAAGCCTCTACTAGACTAGCTCGTTAATCAAAGATGGTTAAGTTTCCTAGCCATGGACATGTGTTGTCATATGATGAACAAGATCACATCATTAGGAGAATGATGTGATGGACAAGACCCATCCATTAGCTTAGCATAATGATCATTCAGTTTTATTTCTACTGCTTTCTTCATGTCAAATACATATTCCTCCGACTATGAGATTACGCAACTCCCGGACACCGGAGGAACGCCTTGTATGCTATCAAATGTCACAACATAATTGCGTGATTATAAAGATGCTCTATAGGTATCTCTGAAGGTGTTTGTTGGGTTGGCATAGATCAAGATTAGGATTTTTCACTCCGAGTATCGGAGAGGTATCTCTGGGCCCTCTCGGTGTTGCACATCATATGAAGCCTTGCAAGAAATGTGACTAACGAGTTAGTTACGGGATGATGCATTACGAAACGAGTAAAGAGACTTGCCGGTAACGAGATTGAACTAGGTATGAAGATACCTACGATCGAATCTCGGGCAAGTAACATACCGATGACAAAGGGAATAACATATGTTGACATTGCGGTTCGACCGATAAAGATCTTCATAAAATATGTGGGAACCAATATTAGCATCCATGTTCCTCTATTGGTTATTGACCGGAGAGGTGTCTCAGTCATGTCTACATAGTTCTCGAACCTGTAGGGTTCGCACGCTTAACGTTCGATGACGATATGTATTATATGAGTTATGTGTTTTGGTGACCGAAGGTTGTTCGGAGTCCCGGATGAGATCACGAACATGATGAGGAGTCTCGAAATGGTCGAGAGGTAAAGATTGATATATTGGAAGGTGGTATTCAGACACCAAAAGTGTTCCGGAATGTATCGGGTACATACAGGAGTACCGGAACCCCTCGGGGAAAGATATGGGCCATAGGAGGGAGGCTAACCAGCCCACAAGGGGCTTGCACGCCCCCCCCCAAGGGAGGAGGCCGAATTGGACTAGGGAAGCGGGCAACACCCCCCTTTCCTTCTCCTACTCCCTCTCCTTCCCCCCTTCCCCCTCCGATTAAAGGAAGGGGGCAAATCCAACTAGGAGTCCAAGTGGGACTCCTCCCACTTGGGGCGTGCCTAGGGCCGGACTCCTCTCCCTCCCTCCTTTGTATACGAGGGGGACGCCCCTAGAACACACACATCAATTGCTCCAAGCCGTGTGCGGCATCCCCCTCCACAGTTTACGCCTCCAGTCATATTCTCGCGGTGCTTAGGCGAAGCCCTGCACGGATCACATCACGATCACCGTCACCGCGCCGTCTTGCTGACGGAACTCATATACTCCTTTGAGCCTCTGTTGGATCAAGACCTCGAGGGACGTCATCATGCTGAACATGTGCAGAACTCGGAGGTGTCGTACATTCGGTACTCGATCAGTCGGAACGAGAAGACGGTCGACTACATAAACCGTGTTGAGCAAACGCTTCCGCTTTCGGTCTACGAGGGTACGTGAACACACTCTCCCCCTCTCGTTTCTATGCATCTCCTAGATAGATCTTGCATGAGAGTAGGAATTTTTTTGAAATTGCATGCTATGTTTCCCAACAGTGGCATCCGAGCCTGGTCTATGCGTAGATGATATGCACGAGTAGAACACAAAGAGTTGTGGGCGGCGATCGTCATATTGCTTACCACCAATGTCTTATTTTGATTCGGCAGTATTGTTGGATGAAGCAGCCCGGACCAACCTTACATGACCACGTTCATGAGACCGGTCCCACCGACAGACATGCAACTAGTTTTGCATAAAGGTGGCTGGCGGGTGTCTATTTCTCTAACTTTAGTTTCATCGAATTTGACTGCGGCTGGTCCTTGTGAAGGTTAAAACAACAAACTTGATAAATCACGGTTGTGGATTTGTGCCGTAGGCAAGAAGGGTTCTTGCTAGAAGCCTGTAGCATCCATGTAAAACTTGCAACAACAATGTAGAGGACGTCTAACTTGTTTTTGCAGGGCATGTTGTGATGTGATATGGTTAAGACATGATGTGATATACATTGTTGTATGAGATGATCATGTTTTGTAAAAGTTATCGGCAACTGGCAGGAGCCTTATGGTCTTCGCTTTATTGTATGAAATACAAACGCCATGTAATTGCTTTACTTTATCACTAAGCGGTAGCGATAGTCGTAGAAGCAATAGTTGGCGAGACGACCACGACGCTACGATGGAGATCAAGGTGTCAAGCCGGTCACGATGGAGATCATGACCTTGATTTGGTGATGGAGATCAAAAGCACAAGATGATGATGGCCATATCATGTCACATATTTTGATTGCATGTGATGTTTATCTTTTATGGATCTTATTTTGCTTAGTACGGTGGTAGCATTATAAGATGATCCATTAACTAAATTTCAAGGTATAAGTTTTCTCCCCGAGTATGCACCATTGCGAAAGTTCTTCATGCGGAGACACCACATGATGTCGGGTGTGATAGGCTCTACGTTCAAATACAACGGGTGCAAGCCAGTTTTGCACATGCGGAATACTCGGGTTAAACTTGACGAGCCTAGCATGTATAGACATGACCTCGGAACACTGGACAGACCGAAAGGTCGAACATGAATCATATAGTGGATATGATCAACATAGAGATGTTGACCATTGATGACTACTCCATCTCACGTGATGATCAGACATGGTTTAGTTGATTTGGATCATGTATCATTTAGATGACTTGAGGGATGTCTGTCCAAGTGGGAGTTCTTAAGTAATATGATTAATTGAACTTAATTTGTCATGAACTTAGTCTTGATAGTTTTTGCATATCTATGCTGTAGATCAATGGCCCGTGCTACCGTCCCCTTGAATTTTAATGCGTTCCTAGAGAAAGCTAAGTTGAAAGATGATGGTAGCAACTACACGGACTGGGTCCGTATCTTGAGGATTATCCTCATTGCTGCACAGAAGAATTATGTCCTTGATGCACCGCTAGGTGTACCACCCGCCCCAGCAACTGCAGACATTATGAATGCCTGGTAGTCGCGTGTTGATGACTACTCGTTAGTTCAGTGTGCCATGCTTTACGGCTTAGAATCGGGACTTCAAAGACGTTTTGAACGTCATGGACCATATGAGATGTTCCAAGAGGTGAAGTAAATATTTCAAGCAAATGCCCGAGTTGAGAGATATGAAGTCTCAAACAAGTTCTATGGCTGCAAGATGGAGGAGAACAGTTCTATTAGTGAGCACATACTCAGAATGTCTAGGTACCATAATCACTTGACTCAGCTGGGATTTAATTTTCCAGATGATTGTGTGATTGACAGAGTTCTTCAGTCACTGCCACCAAGCTACAAAGGCTTCATGATGAACTACAATATGCAAGGGATTTAAAATACTATTTCTGAGCTCTTTGCAATGCTAAAGGCTGCGGAGGTAGAAATCAAGGAGCATCAAGTGTTGATGGTCAAAAAGACCACTAGTTTCAAGAATAAGGGCAAGGGTAAGAAGGGGAACTTCAAGAAGAATGACAAGCAAGTTGTCACTCCCGGGAAGAAACTCAAAGTTGGACCCAAGCTTGAAACTGAGTGCTTCTATTGCAAAGGGACTGGTCACTGGAAGTGGAACTGCCTCAAGTATTTGGCAGATAAGAAGGATGGCAAAGTGAACAAAGGTATATTTGATATACATGTTATTGATGTGTACCTTACTAATTCTCGTAGTAGCGCCTAGGTATTTGATACCGGTTCGGTTGCTCGTATTTGTAACTCGAAATAGGGACTACAGATCGAACGAAAATTGGCTAAGGACGAGGTGACGATGCACGTCGGGAATGGTTCCAAGGTCGATGTGATCGCCGTCGGCACGCTACCTCTACATCTACCTTCGGGATTAGTTTTAGACCTGAATAATTGTTATTTGGTGTCAGCGTTGAGCATGAACATTATATGTGGATCTTCTTTAGTGCGAGACGGTTATTCATTTAAATAAGAGAATAATGGTTGTTCTATTTATATGAGAAATATCTTTTATGGTCATGCACCCTTGAAGAGTGGTCTATTTCTGTTGAATCTTGATCATGGTGATACACATATTCATAATATTGATGCCAAAAGATGCAAAGTTGATAATGATAGTGCAACTTATTTGTGGCACTGTCGTTTGGGTCATATTGGTGTAAAGCGCATGAAGAAACTCCATGCAGATGGAATTTTGGAATGACTTGATTGTGAATCATTTGATACTTGTGAACCGTGCATTATAGGCAAGATGACTAAAACTCCGTTCTCCGGAACAACGGAGTGAGCTAATGACTTATTGAAAATAATACATACCGATGTATGCGGTCCGATGAATGTTGAAGCTCGTGGCGGATATCATTATTTTCTGACCTTCACAAATGATTTGAGAAGATATGGGTATATCTACTTAATGAAACACAAGTCTAAAACATTTGAAACGTTCAAAGAATTTCAGAGTGAAGTGGAGAATCGCCATAACAAGAAAATAAAGTTTCTATGATCTGATCGTGGAGGCGAATATTTGAGTTACAAGTTTGACCTTCTTTTAAAACAACAAGCAAAAGAGCCCGGGCGTTGCAACGGGCGAAAAAAATTTATAACACACGCTCTTAACCCAACAACCATACCATAATAGGCCCATCTTCTTTATTTTAGTGAGGCATCATATTTTTGTTGCCGCTTGTTCTCCTTCTCACCCTCGTCGGCGGTGGCCTCAGTGTTCACGCAAACCAAAACATGTTTGAATGTGGTTAATTGTAAGGCGTCTCTCTCTCTCTCCCTCTTTCCTCCCTCTCCCTCTCCCTCTCTCTCTCCCTCTCCCTCTCTCGCTTTCTCTCACTCTCACGATGAAAAATCTGTTGTTTTTTCCAGTGATGTTTTTCAGAGGTATGCATGTGTAGTAATCGATGTTTTTTCCCTGTATGGTTATAGTTGGTGTTTATTTGCAATCTGGATCACCTCCGACATGAAAGAAAAATGGATCGTGCTATAGATTATAAGTTTGCTTCCAAAACAATATTTAAAAAATATTTAACAGGTAAAATTAACATCATATTCAGATTCCACACATTTTTCTAATAATATAACATGTTAAAATCAGAGTTAACATTTAAAAGATACGGATGATTTAGAAAATCATTGGTTTGACTTAAATTTCTTCCAAAATAATACATAAAAATACTTAACATGTAAAAATAATCTCATATTCATATTCTACATATTTTTGTAATCAAATTTCATATATAACATGTTCAAATCGGAGTTACGCTTTAAAAGATACGGATAATTTAGAAAAGAATTTGTTTCACTTAAATATGATCCGCAAATGAATTACCTATAAAAGGCCAGAGAGTTTTCAAAAAATGCAAAATAACGGTTCGATTTTTTTGCAAAAAGGTGCGACAGACAGGCAGAAGCAGTCCGTGCTTTATTATTAGATAGAGAATTAGAAAGACAACAGAACTTTAAAGATAAGTACATGGATAGTTCAACATTAGGAGATCATCAAGTGAAGAAACAAACTGGCACCTTGGACGAAATATTAATAGGAACAAAACTATCACTGAACTTGTTCATTTTTTTAGCAATTCCATGAATGCAGAACCAGAGAAATATCGTGTAAACAGTTTTGGTTAAAACATCTTTTGAAGCAGTCAATAATTTCAGCTTGTAAATCCCATAAATTTCTCAAAAAACATAATAAATAAACATGAATATGCTCTTACTTGTTGTTCCAACATCAAGAAATAAGGATTGGGCGCATATTGGCTACATCTCTGTCGAGCATCGTGGCCTCGTATTGGAAAGCTTTGCTTCTATGCTTTCAATCTGCCGGGTGTTCCAAGCGCCTACTGGATGTCGTTTGTGTGTGTATGTGAGCATCTAAAAAAATAAGTCAACGGCGCATCATATTAAAGGAGAAGAACAATTATTCTATCGAAGAACATCAACACATAAACCAACTTGATCTTAAGTCCATGTCCTGGACACCAAATCCATTGAGTGCACATAATTAAAATGCAAATTGATTGAGCTATAATAGTTTTGATATATTTTTATAGTTCTGTAGTTCTGCTAAAAGCAAGTTGGAAACTATTATTAGCAAAACATTTCAGCACCTACTCAATGTTTATATCCAAAATTTAAGCAACTAGTTTGTTAGACAAAAAAAATGCAAGCAACATCATTAACAACTGTCCATAAGTTAATTTTCCCAGATGAATTGCACTGTACAACAAGCTCACTTTTGAAAACAAATTACACCGGGCCTGATACACCAAAGAAGAACCTGAAAAAAGAATGAAGTTCAACTCCTCATAAGCATAACATCAAACATGTTGTGGAAAGAATATGAACAGAAGCACACATTTATTTGGGAATAATGCAGTTACTGATCCGAGAGAGGGAGAGGAGCAGCACCACCCCATGATCAACAGTACAAAGGGAGAAGCACACACCAACACGCACTCACAACACGCGATCACCTTGGGCGTCCGGGCTGCATAGTTCATGGAGGAGGAGGTGACGGTGGAGGCAGCCGGAGCCGATCCGCCGACCCGCAGGCTGCCGACATGTACTCAGTTTGTTGGAGTTTCCTTGGGTCGCGACAACGACTTACAGAGAGAGAAACCTCGCCCGAGAGTGGATCCTGTCGATCTCGTCTGGATTTGGCGACTGCGGAGCGAGAACGTGCGGATCTAGCTAGCACAACAGCTTGTTTGACACGCGACGACGCCCGTGCACTCCATCGTGCGGTCCGCCTGCACAATGCCCAACCCAACCATCTCGTCTCGTTTCTTATTTTCTTCTATTCTCTTCAAACAACACAAGGAATCCAACGGTGTCACCTCCTCAAGTCTTGGACATTCATTTTCGTAGATTCTTCAAGGGTTATAGTGTTATACAATACATGGCAGGCCGGCCGGATCAACACTCCACGACCGCCAGCTTCATCCCCTCGCACTCTCGGCCGGAGTTGGCCCTTCACATTCACCTTGCTCGCCGGCTATGCGGTTCGACACAACGATGTTGCAACCATACGTGGGTCGCCGGTGCTGGCCGGCTGGCGCGGCAACCATGGGTGCGTCCGTCGTGGCGGTTCTGTAGTCGTTCCTCCATGAGCATCACCCAGCGGGTTCAAGCTCCTATATTTATGTCTTTGGACATCGACGTCAGCTGCGCTCTCGGAGTTGGGCGTCAGTGTTGACGTGCGTGGTCAGTGCTCGCCGCCACGAACAGGTTCAATCTTCAAAGGCCACAATGTACGGCCGGCCGACAGGTACGTACCTTGGGTCAACAGTGCTGACCGCCGTGCTGTACGGCGCCCACCCATGGGTGCACTGGTGCCTGGTGTGATCCATCCCATGACATACGTTAGCTGCTTGGTTCAAGATCCCGTCTTTAATTTGTTGGCCATCAAGGTCACCGCCAGCGTACTTGATCCATCCATGCATGCATGGTGTCACCGCCCGCCGGCCCAGATCCAGGTGCGTGGCCCGAAGTCTGGGAGCACCGGCGCCGCTCCTTAGCGACAGCCGCTCCCTCGATGAAGCCTCGCCAATGCACCGCTCCCAGCCGCGCCCCACCGAAGCCTCGCCGAGCAGCCGCACCTCCACACGACCGAGACGGCCTACGCCGCCTTAATAATATTGGACAACATGTGAAAACAATATGTACGTATATAGGACATCCCCAAATTAGTACCATCTCATTCATATTACGATTTTGTCTATATGAATCTTAAAAGCGTATTACGACTGGGCAGAAGCGTATTGTGACGGTGAACCCGACAAAGTCAATCTGTGCTTTATTATTAGGGAGAGATGTGGAATAGTTTCACAGCTCACGCCATCTGGAACACCACAGTGTAATGGTGTGTCCGAACATTGTAACCGCACTTTATTAGATATGATGCGATCTATGATGTCTCTTACCGATTTACCACTATCGTTTTGGGGTTATGCATTAGAGACAACTACATTCACGTTAAACAGGGCACCGTCAAAATCCGTTGAGACGACACCGTATGAACTGTGGTTTGGCAACAAACCTAAGCTGTCGTTTCTTATAGTTTGGGGATGCGATGCTTATGTCAAAAGGCTTCAGCCTGATAAGCTCGAACCCAAATCGGAGAAGTGCGTCTTCATAGGATACCCTAAGGAAACAATTGGGTACACCTTCTACCACAATTCCGAAGGCAAGATCTTTGTTGCCAAGAACAGAACCTTTCTAGAGAAGGAGTTTCTCTCGAAAGAAGTGAGTGGGAGGAAAGTAGAACTTGATGAGGTAATTGTACCTTCTCTCAATTTGGATAGTAGATCATCCCAATAATCCGTTCCCGTGATGCCTACACCAACTGGAGAGGAAGATAATGATAATGATCATGAAACTTCAGATCAAGTTGCTACAGAACCTCATAGGTCACCAGAGCACGATCCGCACCAGAGTGGTACGGTAATCATGTTCCGGAAGTCATGTTACTTGACCATTGCGAACCTACGAACTATGAAGAAGCTATGATGAGCCCAGATTCCGATAAATGGTTTGAGGCCATGAAATCTGAGATAAGATCCATGTATGAGAAGAAAGTGTGGACTTTGGTGGATCTGCCCGATGATCGGAGACCCATAGAGAATAAATTGATCTTCAAGAAGAAGACTGACGCTGATGTTAATGTTCCTGTCTATAAAGTTCGACTTGTTGCAAAAGGCTTTCGACAAGTTCAAGGAGTTGACTATGATGAGACTTTCTCACCCGTAGCGATGCTTAAGTCTGTCTGAATCATGTTAGCAATTGCCGCATTTTATGATTATGAAATCTGGCAAATGGATGTCAAAACTGCATTCCTTAATGGATTTCTTAAAGAAGAGTTGTATATGATGCAACCAGAAGGTTTTGTTGATCCTAAAGGTGCTAACAAAGTGTGCAAGCTCCAGCGATCCATTTATGTACTGCTGCAAGCATCTCGGAGTTGGAATATACGCTTTGATGAGATGATCAAAGCATATGGTTTTATACAGACTTTTGGAGAAGTCTGTATTTACAAGAAAGTGAGTGGGAGCTCTATAGAATTTCTAATATTATATGTGGATGACATAGTGTTGATTGGAAATGATGTAGAATTTCTGGATATCATAAAAGGATACTTGAATAAAAGTTTTTCAATGGAAGACCTCGGTGAAGCTGCTTATATATTGGGCATCAAGATCTATAGAGATAGATCAAGATGCTTGATAGGACTTTCACAAAGCACATACCTTGATAAAGTTTTGAAGAAGTTCAAAATGGATCAGTCAAAGAAAGGGTTCTTGCTTGTGTTACAAGGTGTGAAGTTGAGTCGGACTCAATGCCCGACCACTGCAGAAGATAGAGAGAAAATGAAAGTCGTTCCCTATGCCTCAGCCATAGGTTCTATCATGTATGCTATGCTATGTACCAGACCTGATGTGTGCCTTGATATAAGTTTAGCAGGGAGGTACCAAAGTAATCCATGAGTGGATCACTTGATAGCGGTCAAGAACATCCTTAAGTACCTGAAAAGGACTAGGGATATGTTTCTCGTTTATGGAGGTGAAAAAGAGCTTGTCGTGAGTGGTTACATCGACGCTAGCTTTGACACTGATCCGGATGATTCTAAGTCACAAACTGGATACGTATTTTTATTGAATGGTGGAGCTCTCAGTTAGTGCAGTTCCAAGCAGAGTGTCGTGGAGGGATCTTCATGTGAAGTAGAGTACATAGCTGCTTCGGAAGCAGCAAATGAATGAGTCTGGATGAAGGAGTTCATATCCGATCTAGGTGTAATACCTAGTGCATCGGGTCCAATGAAAATATTTCGTGACAATACTGGAGCAATTGCCTTGGCGAAGGAATCTAGATTACACAAAAAGACCAAACACATCAAGAGACGCTTCAACTCCATCCGAGATTTGCTCAAGGAGGGAGACATAGAGATTTGCAAAATGCATACAGATCTGAATGTGGCAGACCCGTTGACTAAGCTCTTCCACGAGAAAAACATGATCAACACCAAGACTCCATGGGTGTTAGATTTATTACAATGTAATCTAGATTATTGACTCTAGTGCAAGTGGGATACTGAAGGAAATATGCCCTAGAGGCAATAATAAAGTTTTTATTTTATATTTCCTTATTCATGATAAATGTTTATTATTCATGCTAGAATTGTATCAACCGGAAACTTGATACATGTGTGAATACATAGACAAAACACCGTGTCCCTAGTATGCCTCTACTAGACTAGCTTGTTGATCAAAGATGGTTAAGTTTCCTAGCCATAGACATGTGTTGTCATTTGATGAACGGGATCACATCATTAGGAGAATGATGTGATGGAAAAGACCCATCCATTAGCTTAGCATAATGATTGTTCAGTTTTTATTGCTACTGCTTTCTTCATGTCAAATACACATTCCTCCGACTATGAGATTATGCAACTCCCGGACACAGGAGAAAGCCTTGTGTGCTATCAAACGTCACAACGTAACTGGGTGATTATCAAGATGATCTACAGGTATCTCCGAAGGTGTTTGTTCAGTTGGCATAGATCGAGATTAGGATTTGTCACTCCGAGTATCAGAGAGATATCTCTGGGCCCTCTCAGTAATGCACATCATATGAAGCCTTGCAAGCAATGTGACTAATGAGTTAGTTACGGGATGATGCATTACGGAACGAGTAAAGAGACTTGCCGGTAATGAGATTGAACTAGGTATGAATATACCAACGATAGAATCTCAGGCAAGTAACATACCGATGACAAAGGGAATAACATATGTTTACATTGCGGTTCGACCGATAAAGATCTTCGTAGAATATGTGGGAACCAATATGAGCATCCAGGTTCCGCTATTGGTTATTGACCAGAGAGATGTCTCGGTCATGTCTACATAGTTCTCGAACCCGTAGGGTCCGCACGCTTAACGTTCGATGACGATATGTATTATATGAGTTATGTGTTTTGGTGACTGAAGGTTGTTCGGAGTCCCGGATGAGATCACGGACATGACGAAGAGTCTCGAAATTGTCGAGAGGTAAATATTGATATATTGGAAGGTGGTATTCGGACACCGGAAGTGTTCCGGAATGTATTGGGTACATACCGGAGTACCAGAGAAGTTACCGGAACCCCCCGGGGAAAGATATGGGCCACAGGAGGAAGGCTAACCAGCCCACAAGGGGCTGGTGCGCCCCCCACAAGGGAGGAGGCCGAATTGGACTAGGGAAGGGGCAGCGCCCCCCTTTCCTTCTCCTACTCCCTCTCCTCCCCCCTTTCCCCCTTCGATAAAAGGAAGGTGGGGGGGGGGGGCGAATCCAACTAGGAGTCCAAGTGGGACTCCTCCCACTTGGGGCGCGCCTAGGGCCGACCTCCTCTCCCTCCCTCTGTTGTATACGAGGGGGGCGCCCCTAGAACACACACACCAATTTCTCCAAGCCGTGTGCGGTGCCCCCTCCACAGTTTACGCCTCCGGTCATATTCTCGCGGTGTTTAGGCGAAGCCCTGCGTGGATCACATCACCATCACCGTCACCACGCCATCGTGCTGACGGAACTCATCTACTCCTTCGACCCTCTGCTGGATCAGGAGCTCGAGGGACGTCATCATGCTGAACCATGTGCAGAACTCGGAGGTGTCGTACGTTCGGTACTCGATCGGTCGGAACGAGAAGATGTTCGACTACATCAACCGCGTTGAGCAAACACTTCCACTTTCAGTCTACGAGGGTGCACGGACACACTCTACCCCTCTCGTTGCTATGCATCTCCTAGATAGATCTTGCATGAGCGTAGGAATTTTTTTGAAATTGCATGCTACGTTTCCCAATAGTGGCATCCGAGCCAGGTCTATGCGTAGATGATATGCACGAGTAGAACACAAAGAGTTGTGGGCGGTGATCATCATATTGCTTACAACCAATGTCTTATTTTGATTCGGCGGTATTGTTGGATGGTTTGGAGTGGTGATGAACATGTCCTACTATTGAGAGCTAAGTGTGTGAACACGATTTGGTAAAGGTAGCGGTGAGAGGCCATGTAGGAGTATGTCGGTGTCAAAACTGGCAGTGTGTGTGTGAGGATCAATGGTAGCTATGGACAAGGGACACAATGTGTACACAGGTTCGGTCCCTCTTAATGGAGGTAAAACCCTACTTCTGCTTGATTATATTTGAGGATATAGGGGTTACAAGAGTTGATCTACCTCGAGATCAATTCGGCTAACCCTAGATAGCTAGCCTAGCAATGTTGTGATCCTGCCTCCGATCTACCCTCCGGTTTATATAGACACCGGAGGAGCTTAGGGTTGTACAAAGTCAGTTTTATAGAAAGGAATAACATATTCATACACCTATACTTGCCATCCACGCATACGGGAGTCCCCACCGGACACGAGAGGTGATCTTCTATCTTGTATCTTGACGGCCCATCAATCCGGCCCACATTAATAGACCGGATGCCCGAGGACCCCCTAGTCCAGGACTCCCACAGTAGCCCCTGAACCAGTCTTCAATGATGATATATTCGGCGTTCAGGTTGTCTTCAGCATTGCAAGGCGGGTTCCTTAAAGAATACACATCGGCTCTCCTCTGTAAAAGAATTGTATCCGGCTTTTTATAATAAACACAACCCTTAGCCGCGAAGGCAGGATATATAAAATATAGGAATAGTGTCTTTTACTGACAACTTTTTTCGATGAAGCGTCAGACTTGACCCTTCGGCATCTTGAACCGTTTTCACACCCCGCGTTCTGTGTTTCAAGGCGCATCATTGGCACGTCCTATCAAAATAGAGACCGTGCCCACTTAATACGAGATTGCATATCAATGATATTTGGGTAACCCAACCGACTGTGGCGCATACCCCATCGAGAACAGGCGAGGTTTTAAGGCTGGTGAGGTGGGCGCTCGGTATTCACGGCCTATATAAGCGGATAAAGATCCATCTTTTCTACCCCACACCTTCTTCTTCCTTAACCTTCCCATCTTCGAGCTCTAACACTCATGCTTCGATCCTCCCCACAGCCACCAACCTCTCCAGCCATGTCCGGATCCGGCTCTCAAGGCAAGTGGGTGGCCTCCTCCGTGAAGGATAAGGACATCAAAGAGCTCTGGGAGGTGGGGTACCTCGATACGGACATTCCATACAGGCTCCCTGCCAAGAAGCAGGTCATTCCCACTCCGGAGCCCGGCGAAAGGGTGGTATTTGTCCCCCACTTCCTTCGTGGACTAGGGTTCCCACTTCACCCTTTTGTCCGTGGCCTCATGTTCTATTATGTGCTATACTTCCATGATCTAGCCCCAAACTCCTTCCTCCACATCTCGGTGTTTATCATCGTGTGCGAGGTGCTCCTCCGCACCCCACCCCCACCCCCACTTCGGCTTTTGGCTCAAAGTCTTCAACATGAAGCCAAAGGTGATGGATGGGTAGCATGCAGACTGCGGAGGTGCTATGGTGAGCAAACTTCCCAACGTCACCTGGCCCAAAGGGGCCTTCGTGGAAACTGTCAAGGTATGGCAATAGGAATGGTTCTACATCACCGAAGCTCGTGGCGCCAACTGGGTAGCCACTCATGAGTTTAGATCTGGACCCCCAATGCGGCTCGCGTTGTGGATCAACAAGAGTATGGATTGGGGGTCGATCGACGAGGTGTTGATGCTGCAAAAGCGCATCAAAAACATTATAGAAAAGAACACAAGCCTCACTAACATGGTCCAGGTGATTCTATTTTTCCGGACCCTTCCCTGCCAGCGCCGGCCTCTCCATATGTGGAAGTTTAACCCGGAAGGGCCGTGGACTCTGCAGCGATTCTTCGGCATGATGCACAAAGATATATGGAGGCTGCTTTTCAAGGCCCAGAAGTAGGGGCCAGAGACGACTGACCACATCGGCCACGACTGTGCTCACCCA
Source organism: Triticum dicoccoides (assembly GCF_002162155.2). Lineage (NCBI taxonomy): Eukaryota > Viridiplantae > Streptophyta > Magnoliopsida > Poales > Poaceae > Triticum > Triticum dicoccoides. Next base: position 417,487,045 of record NC_041389.1, on the reverse strand, counting down.
GCCTCCCCGGTAAGTTTTTTAGTTTCCGAACATAACTTAGGTCAGGAATCGAAAGGGTATACTAAGACTTCCATCCTTTAATCAGGGCTGGACGAAGAAGGCGGAGCGGATCAAGTGTCTGGCTCTGCTGGCCGAAAACCCAGCTGATCCTCTGCTGATGAGGATGCTGGTCCCGTTGACATACCAAGCGCTGGAGAAGAAGGCCAAGAAGAAGGGCAAGGAGGCCAAAAGCGGCCCCTGCCGTAAAGGTACTCCGGACGTTGTGTCCGGGATTTCGAAGCCCTCTCGTCCCACGAGGGAGATGAAGATGAAAAGGAGGAGGATGGAGAGAGCAATTCTCCCCTTAAGGGGAGGATGAAGAAAAGAGCGGCCTCCGTAGACCCAGAGGCAGAGGCATCCAAGAGGGGGAAGATGTCCTTCTCGGATGACTCGGATTCGGATGTCGAAGCCATCCTCGAGCGGCGCCCCAGGTCGAAGCCCCTGGCCGATTCGTAAGTATCCAAGGATGCCTTACATATATCAGTATTCAGTATTGTAGTTTTTAATACATTGTATTGTGTGTTTCAGTCTGGCATGTGATCTCCCCCAACTATCATCATCTCCGGGGAACTCGCTGGAGCCGGGGATGGTGGAGAGCGAGACGCCTCCATGGGCCTCTTCGCGAACCGCTATGGACGACATCGAAGTTTTGTCTCGAAGAGCCTCTCCAGGCCATGGAGAGCTGCGGGAGGCTGCCAAGACGGCGCCATAGGGTAATGCCTCGGCTGCCGAAGACATGGGGGGACCAACCCCCATGGAGACTGATGACGTGGGCCATGACCAATCCGTCCCCCTGCCGAACCCTATTCCAGAGACCCATATGGCTCCAGAATCGGGCGAGCGACCCCCTTTGAAGGAGGGGGAGCATCGACTCCACCGGTGACCTCCACCAATCCGGAGGTGCCGGTTACTTTGGCTGAAGCACTTCGTCATGCTTCCATCATGGAGGAGCACCGTACCCTGATGAGTATGGTGGTTTAGAAGATTCAGTCCGCCAAAAGCAGGCTGAACGAAGCCTTTACCAGCCTATTAACAGGCTTTGAGGTATGCAATGTAATTTTCTAACCAATTTTAATTAAGGAATATGCCTGTGTATAGATAGTAGCCCCTGAGACTCTGTCCGGCTTTGGTGAAGCCGGACAGAGGATCACATAGTGTTTGGAAGAGGTGATGTATAACTCTATTGTATAATAGGCTTCCTTGTTGGCGGCGAGCGCCCAGGTCACCGAAGTTTCCGAACTCACTCAGAAGCTGCGACTGGCCGATGAAGAAGTTTGATCATATATATCTAATGGTATATCCAAAAATGTATATATGTTAGTCGTTTTAAACTAACGAAAAAAGTTATAAATATACTCGCAGTTCGCGCCAACGAGGTCGAGTCCCTCAAGAGCGTCCTCGCGAAGCCAAGAAGGAGGCGGAGGCGAGTAAGGCGGTCGCGAACAAATTAGCCAAAAATTTGGAGGAGGAGCAGACCACCCGCCGATGACATAAGGCGCGGGTGGGCGAGGCCGAAAAAGAGCTCAAGGACGCCATCACTAAATGCGAATTCTTCGAGCAGAAGAGTTCGGAGCAGGTGTCCGAGCTCACTAAAGCTTGTGAGAGCCTGAAGGATGCCCGGGTTGATGCCCAGGGCGCTCGCCAGGAGATCCAAGAGCCAAGGCGGATTGCGGCTGGTAAGGCCTTTATCATGCAGAGTAGATATACCGGTAGGAGATATATTTTACTAACCCGGGTTCGGAGTTCTCCAGGCGCCTTTGTGGATCTTCCAAGGAGTATTGCGGATGCCGCCGCATGCTTCCGAGCCGAAGAGGGGGAGCTCCACAGAGAAATTGTTCTGGTCATAGTACCTTGCACCAGAGCTTCCAGTGCCCCTGAGCGACCAACTGAACCAGTCGTCTGAGCTGCATAGGGTGGCCGGACTGGCCATGAAGGACGTAATAGTCCGTCTATGGTCATCCGAGGCCATACCTAGCAGCCAATTCGGACTCGTGACGAGGCTGGTCGAGGCGCTTCCTCGGATGGCCCGTGTCAAGGTGTAGTGGGCAAAGATGAAGGCCATCGAGATTTCCACCACAGGGCCACCTGAGGGCAAGGAGCACCGGCGGTCGGAGTGGTACTTCGACGAGGTCCTCGAGGGAGACCGTATTATAGAAGGCCAGTGCTCCAAGGACATTATATTTGAGTAGTTGTGTCCAGTTTGTAAGATTCATGCAATGAACTCATGATGTAAAAAATGGTTATGCTTTTTATGATCAGTTTATCCTCCTATTTTGGCCGTTTATATGTCTGAAAGTTTACCAGTCGTCGGCTTCAGCCCCCACGTAAATATTACAGGGGTGTTCGGGAACGCATGACATCACTTAATCCAACGCCTTGGTCCGATGTAGGAGGCGTCTTGCGGAGTGAACTAGGCAATCAGACTATGCGGCTTTAGTACTTTCACTTAGCCATAATAGTCCATTGGTGGCGCTAGTACTAACCCCTCATTGCATGATTAGCAATCCGGAGTGCGGCACCTTTGCAACGGGGCTGGTCAAAAACCCAGCCCCTCGTATAACGCGGCATAAATCGCGAATGATTTGTAGTATAACACTAAGTCACCGGATCACTGACCCGCTCTCGCTTGCATGACAGTCAGTTTTCGGCTTTCTCTACTGAGGTACTTGACTGGATGAACCAGAAATACAATCGCAGTAGTTCTCCCTTTACTACCTTAGCCGAACTTACGGAACGTAAGGTGGCAAACACAGGAGCCGGGCAACCCAACTATAGACCAAAGACATGATTCGGAGCCAATGTGTATAATGCCATATCCGGGACGCCGAAGAGTTCCCCATAGGTGTACGGACTTAATAATTTTGCGAGGCCGAATACAGCCCCTGGTATGAAGACTATGTCGAGCCATATATGTCAGTCGATCGTAAGGGGGAGTGCAGATGACAATGAAAAAACCAAAACCCAACCAAGAAGGTAATAATCATCTGCATCTTTTATACCTTTATTGATACGTCGATGACAGGCAATATTGTTCAATATTAAGATCATGTGACATGCCCAGAGAGAAAAGATTTTACATAAGGGAAAGTCTAACATAGGGCCTAAAAATCATATTTCGAAAAAGAAACTCTGATGATGCCCTGCCGCATGATAACCCACAAGTATAGGGGATCGCAACAGCTTTCGAGGGTAAGTATTTAACTCAAATTTATAGATTTGACACAAGGGGAGCCAAAGAATATTTGAAGGTATTAGCAGCTGAGTTGTCAATTCAACCACACCTCGAGATTAATTATCTACAGCAAAGTGATTAGTAGCATAGTAGATAGTTTTGATGATAGCAGCAGTAGTAACAGTAACACTAACAGTGATAGCAGTGATATTGTAGCAGTAACGATAGCAGTAGCAACAGTAGCAACTTGGCAAGATCAATATATGATAAATTCGTAGGCATTGGATCGGTGACTTGTTGGATGATATTCATCGTGTGACAGTTATAACCTAGGGCAATACCGCACTAGCTCCAGTTCATCGATATAATGTAGGCATGTATACCGTAAATGGTCATACATGCTTTATTCAATGAACTTGCATGACATCTTTTGTCCTACCCTCCCGTGGCAGCGGGGTCCATATTGGAAAATAAGGGATATTAAGGCCTCCTTTTAATAGAGAACCGGAACAAAGCATTAACACATAGTGAATACACTCCTCAAACCACGATCATCACCGAGAGTGGGCCCGGTTGTTGTCACTCCAGGGTTGTCAGATCATAACCGTAGTAGGTGACTATAACTTGCAAGATTGGATCTAAAACATGGATATAATGATGAATTCATAAACATTTCAGATCTGAAATCATGGCACCCAAGCCCAAAGTGACAAGCATTAAGCATAGCAAAGTCATAGCAACATCAATCTAAGAACATAGTGGATACTAGGGATCAGGCCCTAACAAAACTAACTCGATTACATGATGAATCTCATCCAACTCCTCACCGACCAGCGAGCCTATGATGGAATTACTCTCTCCCTGTGGGGAGCATCATGGAATTGACGATGGAGATGTGTTGGTGATGACAAAGATCGAAGATCCCCCTCTCCGGAGCCCCAAATGGACTCCAGATCTGCCCTCCTGAGGAAGAACAGGGCTTGGCGGCGGCTTCGTCTCGTGGATCGCGATAATTCTTTTCCCTGATTTTTTTCTGAAATAATGTGATTTTATAGTAACAGGGGGATCGTCAATTGGTCCACCAGGTGGGTACAACCCACCTGGGAACGCCAGGAGAGGGGGGCATGCCCTGGTGGGTTGTGCCCACCCAGGGGCCCCTCTCTGGTGGGTCTTGGCTCCAAAAATCCTCTCTTATTACATAAAAATTCCTCGCAAAGTTTCATTCCATTCCAGAACTTTTATTTCTGCACAAAAACAACACCATGGTAGTTCTGCTGAAAACAGCGTCAGTCCGGGGTTAGTTACATTCAAATCATGCAAATTAGAGTCCAAAACAAGAGGAAAAGCGTGAGAAAAAGTTGATACATTGGAGACGTATCAACTCCCCCAAGCTTAAACCTTTGCTTGTCCTCAAGCAATTCAGTTGATAAACTGAAAGTGAGAAAGAAAAACTTTTATGAACTCTTTTGCTCTTGTTTGCATAAATAAGCTTAAACAACACCCAGGTTTTCACCCAAAAATATAACTAACCATGTCAACAATAACATTTAAAGATTATAATGACTCATATCAATGACATAATCAGCTAGCGAGCAATAATAAAATATCTCAAACAGCAACACGTTGTCAAAACAACCATGATATAATATGACAATAGTGGTATCTCGCTAGCCCTTTTTGAGACCGCAAAACATAAATGCATAGCACCTCCAAAGTTCAAGCAGTGACTAAACATTGTAATTCATGGTAGAAAAGATCCAGTCATGATGCACCCAACATTAGCTACACATAATGCATAAATCATGACAGCTGTGCTCTACTCAGTTTCTGGCACTTGTTTTAGAAGGTGGTGACACAACATAAAGGTAAATAGATAGTCCCTTCATAGAGGGAAGCAGTGATTTGCAGAGGTGCCAGAGCTTAATTTTTAAAACAGAGATAAATGATACTTTGGGATCTGCACCCTTCTTATTCACTTCACGGCCATCAGTTATCAATATCTTCCATGCTAAGCATGCTAGTGGCGGTTCCCAAACGGAAATGTAAAGGTTTTGACTCCATTGGGAGTTTTTGTTTGATTATTTCAGGGATGAACTCTTTTTCATGTTTGCAGTTTGGGACTGGGCATCCCTATTGCCGCCCATTTTCTCGTGCGATGGCGAGTGAATAAACATTCGACCTGAGAATAACCCGCTTAGCATGGAAGATACCGACCACCTCCTGTCGTTCCACGAACGATCCAGTCACACAAAAAATGATAATTTTTAGAAGTTTTTAGAGGTGGCACATGCAAATTTACTTAGGACGGCAGGGTAATACTGCATATAGGTAGGTATGGTGGACTCATCTGGAATAACTTTGGGTTCAAGGTTTTTGATGTACAAGCAGAGTTCTCGCTTAGTACAGGAGAAGGGTATCAATTTAGATTGAGAAGCGGCCAGCTAGAGCAACAATGATCATAACCATGCATTATGCATAAGTAACACTGGACACTAGCATGAGTAGGACATGGACACCATGAACATAAATATCATAGAGGCTATGTTGGTTTTGATTCAACTACATGCATTAACATGTGCGAGGATACCATATCATCATACTACATCACAATCATTTTAACGCTATGTTGATATCCAAGATAAATCATTATCAACTCCCAGCTACTTATGCATGACATGAGAAACTATAATCTCTACTTTTCATTGCAAACATGTTTAATCATAATGGGCTGAATCATGGATACTAGGTTAAACATATTTACAAAAATAGAACAAGTCGAGTCCATACCAGTTTCTCCCTGCCACGGCCAGTTCGCCGGATGTTGTCATTATGGCCTTTCACTTGCATGACCGAATGATATGAAAATAATAATAGTGCAAGAGTGTCATGGACTAAGATGGAATCTGCAAACATTTTATTCAATAGGAGAAGACAGGGTAAAATGTGCTCCTATTAGTTCAACAATTATTCATATGAGAGCCACTCAACATTTTCATCGTGGTCTTCTCCTTGGTAAGACTCGAATAAAAAGAAAATAAGTTCAGAGAAACACACTGAAATATTTTTGGAGTTTTTGATTTTCTAGAACAGGCAAATAAAAGGAAAAGCAAAAACGAGAAAAACTATTTACACGGGAAAGCTCCCAACAAGCAAAAGAAGAACAAGGAAATCTTTTTGGATTTTCTTTTTAATACTATTACTAAGCATGCATAGAAAGTAAATTAGTACAACTAATTTTTTTGGTCTTTTCTAAAGGTTTTCAAACACACAAGAAGAAAGCAAGAAAATAAATCTAAGCTTAGGCTAATGAAATATGTGGACATGAATGTAATGTCGGTGGGAACATGTACTCCCCCAAGTTTAGGCTTTTGGCCTAACTTGGTAGTCGATCAGTAGCCTCGAGGGTAGAAGTCTGCGTGGAAGGTCATAGAGGCTCTCGATGCAGATGCCTCAGCACGCCGTGCTGCCACCACTGCTGCGTTATGATCTCGGGCCTCGCTCTCAAGAAAAATATATCTCCCCTTGATGTGATAGTCAAAAAGAGCAGGCACATGCAAATGTGTACGCACAACAGAGGTTTGGTTAAACAACAAATTATAAGTGAAGTCATGAATTTTTCCTTTGAGGATCTTATGATCTTTTAAGGTGTTGAAGTCTAAATACTGCGGGTAGGATAGGGTCAAAGTGCAAAGGTGAAACACCGAGCTCTCATGCCAAACGTGCGGCATAAATTCCCCCATAGAACGAGCCACCGTTAGCATTATTTTGAAGTCTACGTGCAACAATCGCTCCAAGGTTATAGTTCCATTCACCAGTGAGAGCGGTGTGAATGAGGCTCAAGTCTGGCACATAAAGTGTGCTACAGTCTTGCTTGCCTACTATGCATTTCCCGTTAAATAATGCAAAATACTGAATTGCAGGAAAGTGGATGCTCTTTATTCTGCCTTGTATCACTCCCCTATTTTCACCGTAACAAAGGCTAGTCAAGAAAGACTCGTACTCAGCCCTCGGTGGTTCATCAAGCGAACCCCAATAGGGCAGTTTGCAATGGTAAGCAAACTTCTCCAGTCAGATGGTAAATGGATTATCATAAAGCATAAAAGACAACCTAGACTCACGAGGGAAAAATGTAAATCTTTTGACAAATGACTCACTAAGAAGTTGGCGTTGTTCACACTTATGTGAAAGGTAGGGACCGAGGCCAGCGTTGTGAACATATTGCTCAAATTCCTCCTTAATGCCCACACGCACCATATATTCATCACAAGGCCATAAGCATGTTTTGGTGGCAGCATCACATGTGGCACTTTCACTTGGTTCCACATAAGACCGGCGAGCAGAACTGTCACTAGAAGATGCCCTCGAGGATCGTCTATTCAAGGATGTCCTTCCAAATAGGTTCATCGTGTCCGCGTACAATTTTCCGAAATAAATTTTTTTGAGGTGACAAAAATTTGTCAACAAAACTTCCCAAAATTGATAGCAACTACTCCTAGGGATACATACAGGCCATAGAAAGCATTCAAACTACTTAGAACACTAAGAATTCATCATGCAAGCTCATCTACAGCAGCACCAAGAGTAGCTAATTATTCAAAGTATAAGCCACTAAAACAAAAACTAATTGGACAAATGGTGGAGTCATGTACCAAGCAACAATCCCCCGAAACAGTTTTGGAAATGAAGCTTTGAGCTAAGAGATCGAAATCCGCGGGTTTGAGCTCAAGAACACGGGAGAGAGAGCAGTGGGGATTTTTTTCTGGAGGTGAGTGGTGATGTGGGCTAAAGAGATAAGTGAGGGGGGGGGGGGCACGTGGGGACCACAACCCACCAGGGTGCGCTTGGGGGTCCTGGTGCACCTCCCTCTCGTGTTATTTGCACCAAAAATTCTTAAATATTCAGAAAAAATCATATCAGGTTTTCAGAGCATTCTGAGAACTTTTATTTTTGGGTCATTTTTTTATTGCACGGGAAATTCAGAAAACAAACAAAACATGGCATTTTTTATTTAACTAATAAAAACAGGAAACAAAAGCTAGGGACAGAAGGTAGTGATTACTAAATTCATCAACTTCATACCGTTCAAAAATGATTCATTAATAAGGTTGATCAGGTCTTATTAACAAGCACTTTCGATTAGCATGAAACTGGAGAACTTTCGTAAATCACTAAGTTACCTCAATGGGGATATACATTTCCCCAACAATAAGCATTTCATATTTCTTTTTAACAGTAGGTAGAAGTATTTGAAAACTTCCAATAGTGATTGTCGGAGATTTTTCAATAACCTTAATACCATTCACTTGGAATTGTTTCTTTAGAAAGTGCACCATATGCTCATTACCATTAATATGAGAAGTGGCCTTGCCTTTATTGCAATCAATAACAACCCCTGCAGTATTCAAGAAGGGTCTACCAAGGATAATCGACATGTTGTCGTCCTCGGGTATCTCAAGTATAACAAAGTCAGTCAAAATAGTAACATTAGCCACAACAACGGGGACATCCTCACAGATACCGATAGGTATGGTAGTTGATTTATCAGCCATTTGCAAAAATATTTTAGTAGGTGTGAGTTTATTCAAGTCAAGTCTTTTATATAAAGAGAAAGGCATGAACACTAACACCAGCTCCTAAATCACACAAAGCAGTTTTCACATAATTCTTTTTGATAGAGCAAGGTATAGTTGGTATACCTGGATCTCCAAGTTTTTTAGGTACTCCATCTTTGAAAGTATAATTAGCAAGCATAGTGGAGATTTTAACTTACGGTATTTTTCTCTTATTTGTGATGATGTCTTTCATATACTTTGCATAAGGAGGCATTTTTAAGATGCCAGTCAAGCGAGTACGCAAAAAGACTGGCCTCGGCATTTCAACAAAGCGTTCAAATTCTTCATCATCTTTCTTTTTAGTTGACTTGGGTGGAAAAGGCATAGGTTTTTGAACCCACGGTTCTCTGTCTTTACCGTGTTTTCTAGCAATAAAGTCTCTTTTATCATATCTTTTATTCTTAGGTTGTGGGTTATCAAGATCAATAGGTGGTTCTATCTCAACATCATTATCTGGTTCCTTATCATTATTTGTTTGAGTGTCTTCATGAACCTCATCATTATCCTTTTCATTATCTAGGTGGATGTTCATTACCAGATTGAGTTTCAGCATCAGAGATAGAAGTTTCATTTTCATTATCAGGAGGTTTGTCTATTTCAGGTTCACTAGAAGCATGCAAAGTCCTATCATTTTTCTTTTTCTTTTTCTTTTTAGAAGGAATAGGTGCACTAGTGTTGTTTGTTTGCGAATCTTGTTCAATTCTTTTTGGGTATCCCTCAAGATAAAGTGGTTCCTGGGTCATTTTACCTGCTCTAGTTGCAACTCTAACAACAAAGTCATGTATATTATGATTCATTTCGTCAAGTAATTCTCTTTGTGATTTAGCAACTTGTTCTAACCGGGTTTGAACCATAGAAGCATGTTTTCCAACACCTCTGACATCATTTGAGATTCTAAATAACAAGTCACTCAAGCGAGCAATCATATCAGAATCATATATCGATTGTTTCATAACATTTGCATTGAAGTGATCTTGCTTTCTAATGTAATTGTCAAACTCATAAAGGCATTAACTAGGATGTTTATTATGAAGATCATCACTATCATTGAACTTCGTTAAAGATTTTACCTCTACCACCTTGGGTGGTGGTGGTGCTTCAAGCCCATGTATTTCTTCAATAGGTGGTAATTTCTTAACATCCTCGGCCTTAATACCTTTTTCCTTCATAGATTTGTTTGCCTCTTGCATATCTTCAGGACTGAGATAAAATATACCCCTCTTCTTCGGAGTGGGTTTAGGCGGTGGTTCAGGAATAGTCCAATCATCATAATTTTTCAATATGTTATTCAATAATTCTTCAGCTTGAGCAATAGTTCGTTCCCTGGAAACACAATCAGCACAACTATCTAGGGAGTCCCTAGAAGCATCGGTTAGTCCATTATAGAAGATATCAAGTATTTCAATTTTCTTAAGAGGATGATTAGGCAAAGCATTAAGTAACTGACAAAGCCTCCCCCAAGCTTATGGGAGACTCTCTTCTTTAGTTTGAACAAAGTTAAATATTTCCTGTAAAGCAACTTGTTTCTTATGAGCAGGGAAATATTTTTCAGAGAAGTAGTAAATCATATCCTGGGGACTACGCACACAACCAGGAGTAAGAGTATTGTACCAAGCTTTAGCATCACCCTTTAATGAGAAAGGAAATAATTTGAGAATAAAGTAGTATCGATTTTTCTCATCATGGGTAAAAAGGGTGGCTATATCATTCAACTTAGTAAGATATGCCACAACAGTTTCAGTTTCATAACCATGGAAAGGATCAGATTCAACCAAAGTAATTAACTCTGTGTCGACAGAGAATTCATAATCCTTATCACCAATAGCAATAGGTGAAGTAGCAAACTTAGGGTCACATTTCATTCTAGCATTCAGAGATTTTTCTTTATACTTGTGTAATAATTTCTCTAGATCATCTCTATCCTTACAAGCAAGAATATCTCTAGTTGCCTCTTCACTCATAACATAGCCTTCCGGTACCTTAGGCAATTCATATATAGGAGGGCTAGCTCTAGCAAGTGTTTCAGGAGTTTCAGTTTCATGCTCATCATCAGATTCAACATCATGATGTATTACTCTAGCAATTTGTTCATCAATAAATTTACCAAGTGGCACATCATCATTATCAAGCATGGTACTAGCATCATCAATAACTTGTGACATATCAGAATTAATACCATGTGTTGGTGGTGTTGCAAGTTTAATAACAGAAGGTGAATGTAAAGCAGAACTGGATGGCAGTTCCTTACCTCCCCTCGTCTTTGAGGGAAATATCTTAGTCTTTGGATCCTTCAGATTCTTCATAGTGATAAATTGATAATAATCCCAAGTGACTCAACCAATATAGCTATGCTCCCCAGCAACGGCGCCAGAAAAACGTTTTGATAACCCACAAGTATAGGGGATCACAACCGTTTTCAAGGGTAAGTATTTAACCCAAATTTATAGATTCGACACAAAGGGAGCCAAAGAATATTTGAAGGTATTAGCAACTGAGTTGTCAATTCAACCACACCTGGGGATTAATTATTTGCAGCAAAGTGATTAGTAGCACAGTAGTTTGATAGTTTTGATGATAGCAGCAGTAGTAACGGTAACAGTAACAGTGATAGCAGTGATATTGTAGCAGTAACGATAGCAGTAGCAACGGTAGTAACTTAGCAAGATCAATATATGATAAATTCGTAGGCATTAGATTGGTGACTTGTTGGATGATATTCATCATGTGACAGTTATAACCTAGGGCGATACGGCACTACCTCCAGTTCATCGATATAATGTAGGCTTGTATTCTGTAAATAGTCATACATGCTTTATTAAAAGAACTTTCATGACATATTTTGTCCTACCCTCCCGTGGCAGCGGGGTCCATATTGGAAACTAAGGGATATTAAGGCCTCCTTTTAATAGAGAACCAGAACAAAGCATTAACACATAGTGAATAGATGAACTCCTCAAACCACGGTCATCACCGAGAGTGGGCCCGGTTGTTCTCACTCCGGGGTTGTCAGATCATAACCGTAGTAGGTGACTATAACTTGCAAGATCGGATCTAAACCATGGATATAATGATGAATTCATAAACGGTTCAGATCTGAAATCATGGCACCCGGGCCCAAAGTGACAAGCATTAAGCATAGAAAAGTCATAGCAACATCAATCTAAGAACATAGTGGATACTAGGGATCAGGCCCTAACAAAACTAACTCGATTACATGATGAATCTCATCAAACTCCTCACCGACGAGCGAGCCTACGAAGGAATTACCCACTCCCGGTGGGGAGCATCATGGAATTGGCGATGGAGATGTGTTGGTGATGATGAAGATCGAAGATACCCCTCTTCAGAGCCCCAAACGGACTCCAGATCTGCCGTCCCAAGGAAGAACAAGGCTTGGTGGTGGCTCCGTCCCATGGATCCCGATAATTCTTTTTCCTTGGTTTTTTCTGGAATAATTTGATTTTATAGTGTCAGGGGCATCATCAGCAGGGCCACCAGGTGGGTACAACCCACCTGGGCATGCCAGGAGAGGGGGGCACCCTGGTGGGTTGTGCCCACCCAAGGGCCCCTCTCTGGTGGGTCTTGGCTCCAAAAAACCTCTTTTATTCCATAAAGATTCCTCGCAAAATTTCGTTCCGTTTCGAGAACTTTTATTTCTGCAGAAAAACAACACCATGGTAGTTCTACTGAAAATAGTGCCAGTCTGGGATTAGTTTCATTCAAATCATGCAAATTAGAGTCTAAAACAAGAGGGAAAGCGTGAGAAAAAGTCGATACATTGGAGACATATCACCGCACATCTGCGCCTTTTATCCTCAGTAGTGAGTCCTTTGAGAGGAGTATTTGATGGTTGAGAAGCGCTAGCCTTAAAAGGGTCTCCTCCGACAACCATCCTGCAAGTAGGGCTCTTGATGAACATGTGTTAAAAGGGAAAAAAAGATTAATGTGGTCCACCTATGGTCAAGCCGTGTAATGGACCTCTTCCGTAGTGTGCCTTCGGTGCCGCCCAAGGTTTTTAGTGTGTAATTGTGTACGCGCGGTACATAAGCCGCAACCTAGTAGGGCGATCGGCAGAGGCCAAACTACTAATCAATGTCCAGATCCGTTGATTTATCGCTATTATGCACGGACCGGGCTCCTTTGGGTACGTTGTTGGCTTTATTGGCTGGTGAACTGTTTGGCTTGATAAGGCCGCTATACGCTTCGGTTGCAAGGGCCGTGGTGTGGTCTTTAGTACGGAGTGAGCGCTCCATATTACCATTGACTGTAATAACGCCATGAGGTCCAGACATTTTGAGCTTCAAGTAAGCATAGTGCGGGACTGCATTAAAGCGGGCGAAAGCAGTTTGTTCGAGCAGTGTGTCGTAGCCACTACAAAAAGGGACGATGTCGAAGATTAACTCCTCGCTGCAAAAGTTATCTAGGGAGCCAAATACTACCTCTAGTGTGATTGAGCCCGTACAGCGGGCCTCCACTCCTAGTATCACACCTTTAAAGGTAGTGTTACTAGGCTTGATTCGTGATGGGTCGATCCCCATCTTACGGACAGTATCTTGATAGATCAAGTTGAGAATGCTTCCTCCATCCATAAAGACTCTAGTGAGGTGGTATCCGCCAATGATTGGATCAAGAACCAGGGCGGCTGAACCCCCGTGACGGATACTGGTTGGGTGGACCCTGCGATCAAAGGTGATCGGACAGGCTGACCATGGATTAAACTTGGGAGCGACATGCTCTACGACATAGATGTCCCGTAGTGCGCGTTTGTGCTCCCTTTTGGGGATATGAGTGACATATATCATGTTCACTGTATTCACCTCGGGGGAAACTGCTTCTGACCTCCGGTGTTCGGCTGACGGGGCTCGTCATCGTCTTCGCTTGCAGGCCCTTTCCCCTTGTGTTCGGTATTTAACTTACCGGCCTGTTTGAAAACCCAACAGTTCATGTTGGTATGATTTGCAGGCTTATCGGGTGTGCCATGAATCTGACAGGGCCTCTCGAGGATTTTATCTAAGCTGGATGGCCCGTCTTTGTTGCCTTTGAATGGTTTCTTCTACAGACCGGACTTAGGACCGCTGAATCCGGCATTGACAGCCGTATCATCTGCGTCGTCGTTGTTGTTATTTTGATGTTTGTTTTTATTGCAGCGAGGTTTACCATTGCTGTCTCGCACTTCGGAGGTGCCGGGGTCGCCTGAGTTGTTGCTTCTACGATCCAACCGGCTGTCTTCGCCCGCATAGAAGCGGGTCATGAGTGTCGTTAAGGCTATCATGGTCTTCGGCTTTTCCTGCCCAAGGTGTCAGGCGAGCCATTCGTCACGGACGCTGTGCTTAAAGGCCGCTAAGGCTTCGGTGTCCGGACAGTCTACGATCTGGTTCTTTTTAGTTAAGAACCGATTCCAAAGCTTGCCAGCTGATTCACCTGGCTGCTGAATTATGTGACTCAAGTCATCAGCATCCGGTAGCCAGACATAAGTGCCCTGAAAGTTAGCCCTAAAAGCATCTTCCAAGTCTTCCCATGTTCCAATGGAGTTTTGTAGGAGGCTATTTAGCCAATGTCGTGCTGGTCATTTCAGCTTTAGAGGAAGATATTTAATGGCATAGAGATCGTCTCCTCGAGCCATATGAATGTGGAGAAGAAAATCTTCAATCCAGACGGCCGGACCCGTCGTTCCTTCGTATTGTTCGATGTTTACGGGTTTAAACCCTTCCGGAAATTGATTCTCCATGACCTCATCGCTGAAGCATAGGGTGTGTGTGTCCCCTCTATATCGCGCAATGTCACGGCGGAGATCGGCTGACATCCGAGTTCGGTTCTGATCCCGAACATAGTAACGGTCGTCACGCCGGGCGTCATAGCCATTGTCTCGCGCCGGGGCACGGCCCCTTGATCCGTAGATTGATCTAGTCTGACCAACTTTATTGGCTAGGCCGCGTTGCAAGTCATACGTGTATCCCGCGGCTGCCGTCTCCCCGCCTCTTCGGCGAGGGGGTGCGGGTTGGTGTTTGGCTTGATATGTCGTTTTATCCCGTCCACGTGGTGGTCGGTCTGGTTGATCTGCCTAATTGTATTTCGACGGTATTGCTTCAAGGACTTCGTCATCAAATTAAGGCAGCAGCTTGCACCTAGGGTAACTTTTGACAGGTCGCTCTTGGCCGTATTCCTCAGCAGCCAGGATCTTAGTCCACCTTTCATTCAGCGTGTCTTGCTCGACTTTGGGCTGTTGCTGCTTCTTCTTCAGGCTCCAGACTGTAGCAATGAGCTGTCGCTTAAAGCATTCTTGGTCGATGGGTTCCTCTTGGACAATGAAGTCTTCGTCACCGATGCTAACCTCCTCTTTGGATTCTGGCATATAGTTGCTGTCCTCCTCATCTTCATTGTCAGCGCATTCGGGACTATATCCACCCTCTTCCCGCTCGTCCTGTTAGGATGTGGGCTCGATAGGGTATTCGGGATCTTCGACACCATCCGGAGTCTCGTTGTCTTCGGTGCCGGTATTACTATCCTTCGCCCGACATGATCGTGAGCGGCGCCGCTGATGTCGGCGCTTTGGTGGTTTATCGACGGGTTTGTCCTCATCTGGGCTCGGGTTATCATCGTCGTTCTTCAGAGTGTCCACCATGTACACATCGTAGGTTGAGGTGGCCGTCCAACGCCCCATAACGGGTGGGACCTGGCTTGGTTCAGCGTCGGCATCGTCGTCCATGCCGTCGATGTCTTCAGGCGCATAGTCCAACATGTCGGTTAAGTCCTCGACAGTGGCTATTAAGTGGGTGGTGGGTGGAACATAAAATTCCCCGCTCTCAGCCCCCAGTCCAAGATGGGTACATTTCAGAGGTAAGGCCTCCGTGATGGTGAGAGACTACATCAAACCCAATGCTTTGTCTAAGAGCGGAAGTGGGACCGGAAACTGCGGATCTGCTAGGCGGAGTTTAGCATGGGGCGCCTGATCGGACCCGCTGAGTGCAGATCTCGGCAGTTCGAGATAATTGCCCAGAGCCAAGTCTAAGATTGCATCTGGGTCTTCGGTCGGGAGTTCCACAAGGGGAAGAAGTCTGGTGGGGCTCATGCTCCCATCTTCGAACAATAAGACCTGCCCCGGATCTAAAGCTGAGGCAGGTGTTGATGTCGACCCCTGGACGGGATCTGACAGGGGATCTGAAGAGTCTTCTCGGCGGGGACACAGAGTGGAGGCCGAGGCCGCGAACCCGTCGAAGACTAGGTCTCCTTGGATGTCAGCGACATAGTTCAGCTTTCCAAACCTGATCTGGTGGCCGGGGGCGTAACTATCGACCTGCTCGATGCGGCTGATCAAGTTTGCACGAAGCACGAAGCCACCGAACACAAAAACCTGCCCAGGAAGGAAAGTTTCCATGGACGCAACATCATTGTTGATGAAGAGGTGAGCCATCGATCTTTCTATCGACGATACAGTGGAGCTCTCAATGAAAGCACCAATGTCGGTGTCAAAACCGGCAGATCTCGGGTAGGGGGCCAAACTGTGTGTCTGAGGATCAATGGTAGCTATGGAGAAGGGACACAATGTTTACCCAGGTTCGGGCCCTCTTAATGGAGGTAAAACCCTACTCCTGCTTGATTATATTTGAGGGTATAGGGGTTACAAGAGTTGATCTACCTCGAGATTGATTCGTCTAACCCTAGATAGCTAGCCTAGCAATGTTGTGATCCTGCATCCGATCTACCCTCCAGTTTATATAGACACCGGAAGGGCTTAGGGTTGTACAAAGTCGATTTTACAGAAAGGAATAACATATCCGTACACCTATACTTGCCATCCACGCAGTCCCCACCGGTCACGAGAGGTGATCTTCTGTATTGTATCTTGACGGCCCATCAGTCCGGCCCACATTAATAGACTGGACGCCCGAGGACCCCCTAGTCCAAGACTCCCACAGAGTACATGGTGGGTTGTCTCAGTGAAACCGTCCTTAGGAACTGAGTTATGTGTTTGTGAATCAAGACAATTACTACCACACATTGGAATGCTTAAGTGCCCCTATGGACTTATTAATCGCGTTGATCTCTGTCCAGGAGTTGCAACTAGTTTCTGGTGTTTGTAGGATATGTGTTGGAGGTCATGCGTAGCGCTGACCCTAGGGGTGGGCTATGATGCAGTAGATACACCGTGGCCTGATGTACCAAGTGGCACTCGTTTGGTGGGCTTGGAGGCCGCGAGTGAAACCTCATCCGGACTTTCTTTGCGGATACAACCTCAAATAGGCGATAAATCTGGAGTAGAGTCTTGTGCGGTTAGTCAGGTCATGGCCGACACCCTCGCCAGGCCTCCGCTTGAAGGTTGCCGAGATACATGACGTGTACATGGTGGTAAGTGGTAAGAGCGCGTGTGATGAAGTACACCCCTGCAAGGTTATTAATGATCTATTCGGATAGTCGTGTTCTCAGATATGGACTACTTGGAAAGCTTATATGGTTCACAGATAACTTGAAGTGGGTACTCTAAAATGCGCAAGGTAAGCGTGAGTGCTATGGATGGCCTTCTCGTAGGGAGATGGGAGCGGATCCATAGTGGTGTATTGATGTGGTGAATATGTGGACTCATGTGCGCTTTCTCACCTCAAACAAAATACTGGTAGTCGTTGTACATGATATCCACTGAGTCAAAGTTGGCTTGTTATAGTTAAACTCCACAACCCCCTTGTTGATACTGATGCATAAGTAGATAGTTCTGATGTAAGTCTTGCTGAGTACATTTGTACTCACGTTTGCTTAATTTATGTTTTTGCAAAGGAGACTTCAGTCTCACTTTAGATTTCTACGATGAGATCGACGTTGACCGATTAGCTTGGGAATCCCAGACAGATGTATGGTTCCTATGGATGGTCTTGTAGGTAGACATGCTTTCTAGACATCTTTTTTTCAGCTGTCAGTACTCAGACAGGTTTATGATTCCGCTTGTTGCTTGTATGACGGTGTATGTTGGGTCATGAGACCCATGTTTGTAATATCATGCTATGTATGACTCCTCGGAGCCTTTTAAAGAAACACTTTGAATTGTAGAGTTATGTTGTGATGTCATGTTGTATCTACGTATATCGAGCATAGTGTGTGTATGTTATTGAAATGCTTTGGTATGTGTGGGATCCGACACCTAGTCGTTTATTCTTGGTAGCCTTCCTTATGGGGAAATGCCTCCTAGTGCTTCCAACAGGAACACTTGGTTTGACCGGCATGTGTCCTTCTTTGCTCCCATGTCTGTCCCTACGAGGAAATGTCACGCGGTGTTTACTGGAGTCCTTTATAGCCACGCTATGACTCGGTTACACTCGCTGCTGACCGACACGTGCATTGCTGGGTCATGTATGCATATCCCTGTAAGTTTGTGCCACCTTGGTTTACGACTAGTCATGTCAGCCAAGGTTCTCCATCATATGAATGCTAGCGACACAATCATATACGTGAGGGAAAAGGTGCAAACGGTCCCGGCCAAGGTAAGGCTGCAACCATGGGAGTACCGTGCGTGAGGCCGCAAAGTGATACGATGTGGTACATGCTAGATCGGTGTGACTTTAGGATTAGGGTTCCGACATTGGTATATGCCTGGCGGCAAAGACTTATTTGGCTGACGATAAAGTCTTTGTAGCTAGCCTGATGAAAAGCCGATGAGAAAGTAGTTGTTTGCCGAATTACTCTTTACCGACAGACTTTGCCGTTTGTGGGAGGCTGACGCACCGGATTCCTGCAGTAAGGGGGGGGGGAATGAAAGAGAACTGAACCAGGAAGAAATTTAAATGGGCCGGGGTGTCGGAATCCTATGTGGTGGCGGTCCGGAACCCCCCCCCCCAAACACACGCACACACATTGCCTACTTTGCTTTGAATTTACAGGAAAAGATGCCTCCGAACCGTCGAACGGACCGATACAGGTTCATGTTGAATGACACAACACGTCCGGTACTATATGGCCCGGAGCTGGCTGGATTTTTTTAGAACGAAGACGCTGGGAGCGTCCGGCTTTAAATTAATAAAGCCCACAACGAACAGGCAGAGTGTCAAACGATCGGACGTTACACATAAAACCAAAAGCCACGGCAATGCGAAACGAAGTCTAGGAAAGGGTCCAAACGTCGGGTTGCGAGGTGATTACAAGGCTAAAGCCCATGAACAGGAGCGCGCAGGCTCGCAAAACAAAAGAGATGCCCCACCCTTAGGTAGGCATCGCCAGCTCCCTAGCCGACATAAACACTACGTGCACCCGGACTTGCGCAAGCTTCATGAGATCAGTATCCTTCTGCTTCACCAACGGACTCCATTGCTGCAATAGGATAGAGTATTTGCATATTATGTTAGCCGGGTGCAACGGGAACGAGCCTTCAATGGTAAACTTGTTGCGAGTAAGCCATAAGGACCAAAGCATCGCTCCTATACTACTCCAGATCACCCGCTTGGGTTGACCCTACACTGAATGTAGGAGGTCCACGAGTTCGGAAGAGGATCTCGGGTCCCAAACAACCCTGGCAGCCTCCCTAACTGCACTCCACGCAAACCTCGCGAGCGGGCAGAGGAAGAAGGCGTGGTTCACGTTCTCGGGGTTCCCACACAGTGCGCACATGCCCGTAGCCGGGCCATTCCATTTTGCTATGTTATTGGATGTGGGTAAACAACCCCGAAATAGTTGCCAAAGAAAGACTTTGATCTTGAGCGGAACTCGTGCTTGCCACGGTCCTTTCACCTCTCGTTGTACCGTCCCTTGGCACAGTTTATGGTATAAGTACTTAACGGTAAACCTCCCAGAGGCATTGAGGTGCCACGACACCCTGTCTGGCTCGTCAGTAAGCGTCGCGGTGGTTATCAAGTCTAACAAAGCCCCCCACCTTGTTGTTTCCTGCACGTTGAGGTTTCGGCAGAAAGCTACTGAAAGAACATGCGGTGCCCCCATGTTTGGTTTTGGTAATTGATGACAATCTCTATGGACTAATGGTTGTCTTGAGTTATATTTGAAGGATTTGTCTATAGGCTTTTCTTGAAGTCCATGTGTTCGTTTCAAGGAGTTTATGAGTTGACCAAGGTGCTATTAAGGAATTATCCAAAGATTGGTCATGTGAGTGTTGAGCTTAGTGCAAGCATGTCTTGAAGAAGAAGATTGTGTGATCATTCATGTTTACCTTCAAGACATCATCCAAATGAAGAGAGTTGGAAAGATTCAAGGTTGATCAAGACTAAGTCAAGAGTGAATCAAGTTGATCAACACACAAAGTGCACAAGATGTACTGAGGGATCAAGTGATCCCATGGTATGGTAAGCATTGTCCATTACGCTTTGTGTGCTAACCCATGGTCTTCGTGAGAGTTCTTTGTGGGGTTAGGTTGCGGTGTGCAAGTTCAAGTGATGCATCACGAAGAGCTCAAGTGCTTGAAGCTTGCCGTCCATTGTGGTGACAATGGACTTGTGAAGATGAGCGGAAGAGTGGCTCACCCATAGTGGAGTATGGGGGAGCAATCAACTAGTCTTCATCAAGCCAACGCAATCAAGAAAGGTGGTCCGTCTTGAGGAGGAGTAGATCATCATCATCTAGCTCAAGTGGACTTTGTGCAAGGCAAAGGTTTTGCCCTTGATAGGTTTCTATTTTACCGGTCTCATGGTGGTAGTTGGGAGACCGGGTTTTAGGATCGATTGCCGTACTATCAAGGGGGGCTCTCAATGAGTTGCTTGATCGTATCGTTCGTAGAGAGCTCAAACCATTGCATCCTTGCATCATCTTTATTGGTTCTTGTTTGGTTCTTCTCCTTGCGATTTTTGGAGCTTATGGTCATTCTTATGACAAGCTCGAGTTCATCGAAAACGGAGTTCACATGCGTCTTCTATGATGTTTTCGATGTTGGAGGGTATGCCGGTTCTTCTCTGTTGGAGGTTTCACTCCTTTGCTTGTTAGGCATACCTCCCCTGCCTCTTCTATGTTTTGATGCTACTCGTTGTCTTGTATCCGACAAGCTTGAGTTTGCTCAATTCGGAGCTCATGTGCAGAAGTTATGGCAGTTCTGGTTTTATTGTTTCCCTCTGTTGTCTTCTCTGCAAAATGAAGGACTCCTAGTGTTGCTGATCTGGGGCATGCGGTAGTACTGCTCTCCGGAGCGGTAGTACCGCAGTCCCCTGCGGTAGTACTGCAGGTGCTCACGGTAGTACCGCTCTGTGGGAGCGGTAGTACCGTGGCCTCAGGCCAGGCGCAGGTGCTCGAGCGGTTGTAGGGGCAGATGTAATTTTTTACATCCGCGCCCTACGCAGTAGTACCGCGCCGCGGGCGCGGTAGTACCGTGGGCTCTGGCCAGGCTTAGCAGCATGAGCAGAAGTAGGGGCGGATGTAATTTTTTACATCCGCTCCCTACGCGGTAGTACCGCTCTTCATGTGCGGTAGTACCGTGCCAGAGTTTTGCGCAGGTCCTCCCTCAGCAGAAGTAGGTACGAAAGTAATTTTTTACTTCCGTACTTTCTTTGCGCCTAGTGTTGCCTGCCTTATGGTAGTACCGTAGGGGCGCGCGGTAGTACCGCTCCGGCGGTTCTACCGCTCGTTGCCCTGTGCAACAAGTCTTCATCTGGCCAGTACTGCACATGCGGTAGTACCGCAACCTACAGCGTTAGTACCGCAGCCAACCGCGGTAGTACCGCAGCTCCGTGCGATAGTACTGCGTCGTGCGGGCTGAGTGAGGGGATAACGGTTGGATTTCTCCCCACCTATAAAAGGGGGTCTTCTTCCCCATGGAGTCTTATCCTTTGAGCTCGTGTTCTTCCCCCATTGTTGACCTTCTTCGAGCTTGCTAACTCTCAATCCCTCCATGGATTCTTGCTAGTTTTTGAGGGAAAAGAGAGAGGAGATCTAGATCCACATTTCCACCAATCACTTTCTCCTCTATGTGAGGGGAACTCCTTGGATCTAGATCTTGGAGTTCTTCGTGTTCTTCTTTCGTTCTTCCTCTCATTTTCCTCCCTAGCATTAGTTTCTTTGGTGGGATTTGGGAGAGAAGGACCTGGGCACTCCGTGTGCCCTTGCCATTGCATTTGGTGCATCAGTTTGAGTTCTCCTCGGTGATACGTGGAAGTGAAGTTTGAGAAGCTTATTACTCTTGGGTGTTTGGGTACCCTAGAGCTTGTTCCTCTTGGGTTCCTTGGCGCCCTAGACGGTTGGTGGTGTTCGGAGCTCAATCATTGTGGTGTAAAGCTCCGGGCAAGCATCGGGGTCTCCAATTAGGTTGTGGAGATCGCCCCGAGCAATTTGACGGGTTTCGGTGACCGCCCCCAAGGGTTGCCATTTGTACGGGTTCGGTGACCACCCTCAAGGGTCCCTTAGTGGAATCACGGCATCTTGCATTGTGCAAGGGCGTGAGGAGATTACGGTGGCCCTAGTGGCTTCTTGGGGAGCATTGTGCCTCCAAACCGCTCCAGACGGAGATTAGCATCCGCAAGGGTGTGAACTTCGGGATACATCGTCGTCTCCGCGTGCCTCGGTTATCTCTTACCCGAGCCCTTTACTTATGCACTTTACTTGGTGATAGCCATATTGTTCTTTGTCATATATCTTGCTATCTCATAGTTGCTTATCTTGCTTAGCATAAGTTGTTGGTGCACATAGGTGAGCCTAGTTGTTTTAGGTTTTGTGCTTGACAAATTAACCGCTAGGTTTATTCCGCATTTGTTCAAGCCTAAACCGTAATTATTTTAAAGCACCTATTCACCCCCCACCCCCCCTCTAGGCGACATCCACGATCTTTCAGCTACGGCCTGTGGGGCAGCCAGAGCCTCGGCAACCTTTTTTTTAGGCCGCACCGCTAAGGCGTACAGCTCTGGGAACTCTTCCCAGAGTGGTCGGGCGCCCACCCAGAAATCCAACCAGAATCGGGTGGAGTGACCATTACCAATGTTAAACTGGGGCCCTTGGTCAAAAGCGGGTCGGATGGCCTGCAGATCTTGCCAAAAAGGGGAGCCCCTTGCTTCCCCTTCAAAGAAATTCCCAGTTGGGAAGTACTTGGCGCGAAGGATGTCAGCCCATAGGCCCGTCGCCCCTTGCGATAACTTCCAGATCCATTTACACATTAGCGCTATATTCTATAGCCTAGTATTAATGATGCCCAGCCCTCCCAAGGACTTGGGCCTGCAGACCGCCGCCCATTTGACCATGTGGTATTTGCGCTTTAGACCCGTTCCTTCCCAAAAGAAACGAGCACGCGGTGTGTCCAACTTGGCATGAACCCCTTCAGCCAACAGGAACAAGCCCATAGCGTACATAGGCAGCGAGGAAAGGCTAGAGTTGGTGAGGACAAGCCTTGACGCGGAATACATGAACTTACCACGCCAAGGGCTCACTTTCTTCCCCGCTTTCCCAGTTAACGGAGCCCACTCATCTATCGTCACTCTGCGTGGCGCTAGAGGTAAGCCTAAATACGTACAGGGGAACTTTCCCACTTTATAGTTGAGAAGGTCAGCGATACCCTGCCCCTCCTTGCTATCTATCCCCATAGACAGCATTTCACATTTGTGAAAGTTGATTTTGAGCCCGGACATGAGCTCAAATCTCAGCAGCACAACTTTCACCATTGCAATACTGTGAGCGTCCGGATGAAACAGTAGCATGGTGTCGTCTGTGTACTGTAAGTGCGAAATCCCCCCTGGGATAAGGTGGCCGACCACTCCCTTGATGTGGCCAGCCGTGGTCCCGTTATGAAGCATAGCCGCAAGGGAGTCAACCACAAAATTGAACAAGAGCGGTGACATGGGGTCGCCCTGACGCAATCCCTGCCTATTCCGGAAGAAACTCCCAATCTCCCCGTTCACCGAGATCGCAGTCTGGCCACCCGTGACCAGTTGCATGACTCGGTATACCCACACAGCCGAGAAACCACAGCTAAGTAGGACCTGACGCAAAAAATTCCAGCTCACGCGGTCATACGCTTTCTCGAAACCTAGTTTTAGGAGTATGATGGCCGGGAGCTGGCTGTTTGAGGGTGTGCCTAGGAGATGTTGTTAGAGCATCTCCAGCCGCGCCCCAAACAAGGCCCCCCAGGCATTTTTTCGGCCGCCGGCGCCAAAAAATCGGCCCAGTCGCGCCCCCAGGGGTCCATTTTTCGCCGGCTCAGGCCGAAATTGGCGCCGGCGGACCCAACCCGAACCCGGCGCGCTGGGGGGCACTCGGGAGCACCGGGCAAATATTTTTTGGCGCGAAAGCGCCGTGTGCCAGCCGCGTCAGCGACTTGACTCTCTTCTCGCCGCTTCGTCGTCCTCATCGCCTTGTTTCCCGCGGCGAATCAATGCCAAAGCTGCGCGCGCTGCCGCGCCGGTCAGCCTCCATTGATGCCTCACGGGCGGCGCAGTGAAGGCCAGGCGACGGGCGTCCCCTCGCCCGCCACGCCTCCCGCCACGCGTAACGCACCGGCCAAGCCTACCACGCGGTGCCTCCGCCTATATAAGCCGACCACCAGCGCGCCGGAGACACGTACAGACACTCCACCGCCGACGCGCCCATTTCTCCCCCTTCCTCCTCTCGCCGTCTCCAGTTCAGAAGGATGGCCGAGCGCTTCCCAGGCGACGGCGCGGCGGCGAATGGCTTCGGGCGCCGCCATCTCCACGAGGACGAGGTTCGCCTCCTTTTCGAGGCCGAGTACCCGGCCCCGCCGGACATGCGGATGCCCGGGGCGTGAAGGATCAGCGCCGGCGGCGTGCCGGTGCCACCACCACCCACCGGGGCGGGGCGGCATGCGGAGATCGCACGTATCCGCGCATCCCTGCCGCGGGCGGCGAGGGAAGGCCCGCGGTACACCCCTGACAGCCCGCTCTGGGAGCCCTACTTCCGCCGCCGCCACGCCGAGCAGCTCGAGGCGACGAACGGCGTCGTGCCTCCGGCAGGCTCAACTCCGAGGGCCGGCGCCTGTGGTGGGGCGTGTCCGGCCGCACGTTGGAGGCCGTCCTCGAGTACATCGAGGGCAGCAACACACCGCGCCTCGAGTACCCAGCTCCCCCGTCCTTCTCACGCCGCCGTGGGAGCTCCTGGACGCCGAGGCGCATGGAGCGGCCCGGCGCGTCCTCCTCCTCGTCCGGCCGCTCGTCGGGCTCTCCCTGCCTCCGCCCCGTCAAGCCGGAGCCCCAGGACACGCCTGTCAGCGCGCGCACCCGCAGCTCCGGCGTCCGCATCAGCGACTCCACCCCCCATCCGACCGTTTCGTCCTCGTCGAGCCCAAGCCGGAGCCCGACCTCCCCGCGGAGTATGAGGAGATAGCCCGTCGCGGCTTCTCCGACGAGGACGCCCTGCAGTGAGCGCGGGACGACTACCTCCGCGACGAGATGGTCCGGCAGCGTCGGGCCCTGGAGGAGATCGAAGCCCGCAAGCGTGGGCGCGAGGACGAGCACGGCGTCGTGATCCTCGACAGCGACGATGAGGAGGACGCCCCCGAGCCGTCCAACCCGCCGCGCCAACGGGGGGAGGGATGCAGCAGGGACGGCGGCGGAGGCGACTACACGCGGTTCTACAGCCTCCTCGGCATGTAGAACTGCAAGGGCGGGCGGCGGGCGGCGGGGAGCGGCGAGGCAGACGGCGAGGAGCGGCGATGGAGACGGCGAGGGGCAGCCCCTATTAGTTTTTTTGTTTGTAAAATATGTTTAAATTTGAACGAACTCGTCAATATATGCGTTAAATTTGAGTAGTATTTGCGCGGCATTCAACTTTTTCAAAAAAAATGGACGCCACGACTGGGGGGCATCACGCCCCTAGCGTGCGGGTTAGCACCGGTGGGTCACGATTTTTAGCCCTCCTGGAACGGCTGGAGATGCTCTTACAAATTCTACCACGAGAGCTCGTCTCACTCGCGACTTTTGCTAGCGTTTCCGGGCAGGCTCCCCACGTGAAGGGGCACATGCGGGCGCGCCAAGCTGTGTAGTGTAACGTGCACGCACTCATGCACGCAGCTAGGCGACGCCCCAAAGCACCGGCATTTCAGCGCCGCCCTCCGTAATCCGTATGGGGCTCTAGGCCTAATTAGCTAGAGTATGATTCTGCGCCGATCTGAGGCGCGAAAATCATAGAAAATTCTGGGGTCAGAGAACGCCCGGATCTGTGCCCGGGACTGGACGTCAAATTCCGTCAATGCCAGAGCCGTCGGCATGCATCGCATTGCGTGTGTTGCGCAGCTAGCACTATTCCTAGTCTAGCCTTATACTCTGATCAGATTAGTAATCCACCATGCAAGTGGGAGAGAGAGAGAGAGCGAGAGAGAAGATTAAGCAAGATCGAATCTGTCCGGCCTCATATGCAGCAAAAAAGGTTTAATACTGTAGATGGGATGAACATGGCATGAGTATCTAGCATATGTCGATGCATTGCTTTTGACGCATGTTGGGCTCTGCAATACTTGGCTTTTCCGTCCAGCTTTAGCTCGTTTTCACGGTATAAAATGTTCAAAACTTCTTGAATCCACACCTATTGCCTATAAATACGTCCTCAGATCCATTTCACTCTGCCCAGCCCAGAAGCCGCTGCTTCACTACACTTCACTGGCCAGCGTCTTCTCTTTTGGCAGCCCAGCACGCTTCAGCAAAATGGCCCTGGCTGGTAGGCTGCTCGTCCTCCTCGCCGTCGCGCTTCTTGCCGTCTCCATCATCGCCGAACACAAGGTGAGATCTCTGGTGATCCACCCGCCGGGCGGTATGCACGACGAGAAGCCAAACTGTTCGTCTTGCTTGGGATGCTTACATGGCATATTTTGTGATCAGGTGTTTGCGTCAGGGACTGAAGAGCATGAGGATAATGTGTACCGAGTGAGCAAGGTATATGCTTCCACGGCTTTCTGTTGCACGTTTTAAAAGAGATTTTGGGGATAGATCTGTTGCTGATCGTGTGTTTTTCTTCTCCTTTCCGAATTCTTTCTTCAGGGAGGACAGGGCAGTCTCAAGATATACCGTGAGTTGCTCTTCCTGCTCATATGTGAATCTGAATCTGCTGTTTTCGCCTGAGATGAAACGAAATGTAATGTGAGTTGGACTAGTTGTTGATGTTGCGGCGCATGAACTGCAGAGTGCAAGCCGGCGTGCGAGTACCGGTGCAGCGACACCAAGTACAGGAAGCCGTGCCTCTTCTTCTGCAACAAGTGCTGCAACACCTGCCTGTGCGTGCCGTCGGGCTTCTACGGCCACAAGGACGAGTGCGCCTGCTACAACGACTGGAAGACCAAGGAGGGACACCCCAAGTGCCCCTAGTTGCAGGATTCTGCCTCGCCGTTGAAGCCATTGCTCGATCAGCCAGGCCGGAGCCGGGCGGTTACATGTAGCAGGTTTGCCGCTTCCGGCGACGCCGGTGTAAGAACTCGATCGAGATCTGGGTTGTTGTAGTATGTCGCATGCGTCCGCCTCTTCTCTGGCGGCGCACGCGGTTGTATCGTGGGTTCAAACACAGTTTGTTGCACGTTGGAGGCACGCCGACGCAGTTGTTGTAGCACTACAATACACGTAGTAAATCGTGTAATCCTAAGAGAGTGGGGCGCCGGTCGTGTTGGTTGTTCTGCACTCTGCATTCGAGATGACGCCGGTCCACCGAGCCCGGGCATGAGAGGAAACGAGGGCAACTTGCCGGAACCCCCGCCTTGAAACGAGATGCGCCGGTGGGCACTGCCCTCAAAGAGCGACCTTTTCAAGAAAGAAAAAAGTTCGAAACCCGCGTCCAAGAATGCACACAACCATCTTTATCAATAAAATCTGACAAAACAAATACGTAGATCAACCTAAAGCCATCTTCACGGAGATGTCTGTCGCTACACCTACAAGTTTGATAGTGTGACCTAACCTCACACCAACACACACCATCTAATCTGATGGCCTCACCAAGCCGTTTCATGGTAAGCCGAGAGCACTAACTGGTCTAGCAGACCATTAGGGTACACCACATGCCCACACTCTGGAGTCCACTGCCGACATCTTCTGTCGTCCTATCCTCGGGAGGGACCAACACATTGACCTTGTAGGCCCAATTGTCGTCGACGTCAGCATGATGTCAAACAGCACCACCATCTTGCGTGCGCCCATCAACATGCATCCATCGCTGAGACTCCACCACGCCATTCCGCTGAGACCCGCTGCGTCGATACAGTAGATGCAACACTGCTCCACCTCTTCCCTCCAGCCAGCAATGATGCATCATGAGGGAGGACGACACTGAAGGCACTGCCACCATCTGATCTAGGAGTCCTAGATCTAGGGTTTCCCCAGGAGCAGCCGGAGCTAGGTGACGACGATGCCTTCGACAAGGAAACGACGCCTGCGACACCGCCATCACCCTAACCGAAATCAACATTTTCGTCAGCAGTCACACCACTTCGAACCAACAGTTGGCTGGATCTGTACGGAGCTGCACCGTGGAGGCGCACGTAGCCGCCGAAACGCCGGCAGGGAAGTCCATCATCCCTCGTCGGCCCCTCTACGCGCCGGCGGCGAGGGATCATCAACCCAGTTACAAGAATTATTAACCCATAAAATTTAAACTACACTTACAATCTTACATTGTTACCAGCTTGTCAACTAGAAAAACAGAAGGATCATCAACCCAGTTACAAGAATTATTATTAGTAAAGCAAAATTTAGCTAGCTCATGAGCTGCACAACTAGTTTCTCGACCACAATGTTTAAACAAAACCCTGCCGGTCATTTTTTTTAGAACATAGACGTCAGGGACGTCCGGCTTTAAATTAATAAAGCCCTCAACATAGGCAGCGTACATAAACGAAACATCCAAACAGACGGAGGTCACCAAGTTCTAAGGCATGCCACAAAGGTCACGACGGCGAGATAAAGAGCAGTACATGGCTTAACCAGCCAAACTTACGAGCGCGCAGGCTCGGGGGGAAACAACACCAAAAGGACTGCCCATCCCTATGAGGCAGCAGACGGAGGAGACGGAGCTCGAGACGCGGAGTAGACGAAGCGAAGTCGAGCGATAGCTTGTCGGTGTAGATCAGAGTCCTGTTGCCTTCCCAGCGGCGCCCACTGCTGCAAGAATAAGATGCATTTGAATATAACATCAGCGGGGTGAGAGGGAAACACTCCCTCAATAGTAAGCTTGTTACGAATGTTCCATAAGGCCCATAACATGGCCGAGGCGCACGTCCACATGATCCGACGAAGAGATCCCTGGATCGAGGATAAAAGAGACACAAGCTCAGAGCGTGAGCGTGGATCCCAATCCATCCCAGCGGCCTCACGGACCGCACTCCAAGCAAAGCGCGCCAAAGGACATCGGAAGAATGCGTGGTCAGCATCTTCCGCGACAGCACACAAAGCGCAAGGACCGGAAGTGGGGCCATTGCGCTTAGCTATATTGACAGAGGTAGGAAGGCGATCTTGGCATCGTTGCCATAGGAAGACCTTAATCTTTAGTGGGATTCGCGCCTTCCAAAGCCCCGTGGCTGCCATAGGCGCATGGCCGCGACATAACTCACGATATAGGGACTTGACAGTGAACTTGCCAGAACCCGAAAGTCTCCAGGAGACCACGTCTGCGGAGTCCGACAGACGCACATTTGCTAACAGAGCCCAGAGGCGATCCCAATCTGCCAGCTCCTGTCCCGCAAGCTCCCTTTTGAAGTGTATTGGGGGCGGAATGGCACTAAGGGCCGAAGCAACCAATTGGTTGGGCTCAACCGCAATGGAGTAAAGATGGGTGAACTCCGACCAAAGGGGCTGCTGGCCTGTCCAAACGTCGTGCCAAAGATGCATGGAGCGGCCGTTATTAACCGTGAACCTCGCACCCCTGGCGAAGTATGGTTTGAGGGCTTGGATGGAGGTCCAGAATGGGGACCCCTGCGGTGTTGCCTCAAAGAAATTCCCTTGTGGGAAATACTTGGCACGAAGGAGGTCAATCCAGAGGCCGGTCCCTCCCTGGGACAACATCCAGATCCACTTACACATAAGCGCTATGTTCATCAACTTAGAGTTGATGATCCCGAGGCCCCCCTGGGCTTTAGGTCTGCAAACAACATGCCACTTAACCATGTGGTATTTCCGTTTAGGGTCCGCTCCTTCCCAAAAGAAACGTGCCCGCGGGGTGTCCATTTTTGTGTGGACCCCATCAGCCAACAAGAACATACCCATGGCAAACATAGGTGGGGATGAGAGGCTGGAGTTGGAAAGGATTAGTCTTGCCCCTGAAGACATAAATCGACCTCTCCACGGACATACCCGGTCCGCCACCTTAGTGGTGAGAGGCTCCCAATCGGCAATCGTGCATTTCTTCTTGGCGATTGGGAGGCCGAGGTAGGTAAACGGAAACTTCCCAAGTTTGCAATTAAGCAAGTTGGCAACTCGTTCACTTTCGGCCGCGTCCATCCCTATGGACACCACTTCACACTTTTGGAAGTTAATTTTTAGCGCGGACATGAGTTCAAAACACAGCAAGATGGCCTTAACCGTGGCGATACTGTGGGCGTCCGGTTCAAAAAGGAGAAGAGTGTCATCCGCATACTGCAAGTGTGACACGCCTCCTGGGATCAGGTTACCGACCACTCCCCTAATGTGGCCAGCTGCGCGAGCTTTGTCTAGCATGGCGCCCAGGGCATCCGCCACAAAGTTGAAAAGCAACGGTGAGGCTGGGTCCCCTTGACGCAGCCCATGTTTGTTGCGGAAGAAGTTCCCTACTTCTACATTGATCGCGATCGCCGTTTGGCCTCCCGAGACCAATTGCATCATACGGTGGACCCAAACCGACGAAAATCCTCGATCCAAAAGGGTTTGTCGGAGGAACTCCCAGTTCACTCGATCATACGCCTTCTCAAAATCTAATTTTAAAAGAATCGCCGGCTGGCGAGAGCGTTTGAGCGAGTGAACGATTTCTTGGAGGGCGAGCGGTCCCTCCAAAATGTTGCGACCATGAATAAAAGCCGACTGATTCCTACTAATAATACGATGAGCAACCGGAGATAAGCGCGTAGAACAAGCTTTAGAACAAATCTTAAACGGGACATTGATAAGTGCTATAGGGCGGAAGAGTCTAATGTTGTCCGCGCCCTGGACTTTGGGAATAAGAGAGAGAACCCCAAAGTTAAGGCGGGAGATGTCTACTGTACCACGCATAAACCCGTTACAAACTTCGAAAATAGGTCCCTTGAGCACTTGCCAAAACCTTCTGAACATCGCCACCGGCCACCCATCCGGACCCGGAGTGGTGTTAGAGCGCATCCCAAGGACGGCCTGGTCGATCTCCTGGGGAAGGAAGGCGAGGCCCAAGCCTTCATTCTCCTCGACCGAGACCCGCAGCGCGGGGTCCCAAACATCCGACCGCAGCCGAGCCCGGGCCTCCTCCTTGGTGCCCATCAACTGAATGTAAAAGTCGTAAATATGTCAAACAATATCCTATTGACGCAAAAGGAGCCCCTGCTCAGATTGCAGTCTTAGGATGGCGCATTTACGACGCCGGCCGTTAGCATAGGCGTGGAAATATTGTGTGTTCGCGTCCCCCTTGAGCGTCCACTCGATTCCTCCGCGCCTATGCCAATACTCCTCCTCAGCCCGTAAGAGAGCCTCTACTTGGGCCTCAACAGCGTAGCGTTGGGCC
The DNA here is from genome assembly GCF_002162155.2 of Triticum dicoccoides. NCBI lineage: Eukaryota > Viridiplantae > Streptophyta > Magnoliopsida > Poales > Poaceae > Triticum > Triticum dicoccoides. The sequence goes on along the minus strand of NC_041389.1, from coordinate 417,455,668 downwards.
CAGTCTTGCTCCGAGAAGACCTGAGAGTCCGCAGCTGCATCCATACGGGCGAGGTCCGCGACCAAACGCGCACGGAGCAACTTATCCTCACGACCCTGGTTGGCCCCCCAGCCTTTTAGAGCCGCACACATCCCCGCCCCTGCGGCAATCCAGAATTCCATGGGCCCACGCATGTACCCGATCCGTGCAACACAAGTCTCCCATTTGGAGAGGAAGAGTTGCTCGAAATCCGGGTGCTCAAACCATGCAGTCTCAAAGAAAAACCGGGGGCTTCGTTTTAACCTATCCTCCCCCGAGGAGAGGATCAGAGGGACGTGATCCGACCCGATCCTCGTTTCAGCGTGTAGAGAGCACATGGGAAACAGCATTTGCCACTCCGCGGACATGAACACTCGGTCAAGCACTGACCGAACTGGTGTCAACTACTTGTTTGTCCAAGTGTATCGAGCGCCCACGCGGGCCACTTCCCTAAGGGCCATAGACGTGATCGCGTTATTAAACATGGACACCCTTGTCCAGTTAATGATCCCGTTGTTCTTGTCCGCTCCCGAACGGATTAAATTGAAATCCCCCCCGACGATCAGTGGCAGGTTGCGCACACCTAAGGCCGCAACCTTCTCCTGTAGTTCCCCCAAGAACTCCTGAGAGAGCGAGTGATCAGCCGGGCCATACACGACGATAACCTCCCACTCGCGGAGGGTTGCACGATGGCGAACGTGTGCCGACACGAAGAAACGACCGGCATCCCACGCCACCACCTCGCAACAAACGAAGCTGACCCCAAGAAGTAGGCCCCCCGAGTGACCCACCGCAGGCACCCAGTGCCATACAAAGCGCTCGAGAGGATCGATGGCTAGCAGGTCTCGGTGAGAGAATTCAGTTTTAATGGTTTCCAGCAAGCCAACGACATCGATATCCTCAACGCGAATGAATTCTTTTAGCTGGGTCCGCCTCCCAACGTGGCTGAAGCCTCGGATGTTCCAGAAAATGAAACGCATTAGATTATGCGGTTGCAGAGGCGGATACCGCGGGCGGTAACCGCTTTGGCCACGCGCCGTGTCTTGACAGGACCACGGGCTGAGGGGGACGGCGCAGCCCCTGCTGCTGTGTCCACCCGATCGGGCCGCGCAACAGGCAACAGAGAAGCCCCTACTTCTTCTGCTGCCGGCGCAACGCGGGCCGCCGCTGCCTGGGCCAGCGCGGCTTGTGCAATTTCTTTAGCCCGGATGAGAGATAGGAGCTCACGCGCCTCCCCCTCATCAGACAAATCTACCCCACTATCCGCTAAAATACCCCCGAGGCGCTCATCTGAATAATCATCAAAAATCGTAAAACGGGGTATGGGGTTACCTTCGATCTCCATGTTCTTCTGAGCCACCAAAAGCTGAGCACGCTGAAGAGCAGGAAGGGTGCCCTTGGCGCCCTTCGCTCGAGCACTCACCCGCTCTTGAGCCACCGGGGTCGTCACCACCGCCTTGGAGCGTTTGGCCGTGGAGATGGGCGCCGCCTTGGACTATATCGATGCATCACGCGGAAAACGGCCACTGCAAAGTTCCATCACTGAGTTAACCCCCCAATAAAATATCCTAAAGAATAATAGTTTTTTAGGGGTCCTAAAGGAAAATAGCTCTGTCGGGAGAAAACTGAGGGAAAACCGTTTCCTTAGAGCATCTTCAATAGAAGATGCAAATTTAGAGATAAACATTTACATCTCAAAAAAGTGTTTTTGCATCTTCAAAAAAGTGCCAACTCCAAGAGATACAAAACGGAGATGTAAAAGAGCAACTCCAATAGATGACATATATTTGGTGATGTAAACCTCTTACTCCAACAAATAATTTACTCGAACACGTTGCGTGCGAGGTGGAGAAACCGGCCGGCGGCGGGTCGAAGTGTTGATGGGCAGCACAAAGATCCGGGGTGGGTGACGGGTGCTTCAACAGCCTCTCAACGGTCGCGTGGCTGCCGGAGGACTACGCTCGCGACGACGCAACGGCAATAGAAACAACCAAGAAACCACCGGCACGACGGGTTGCGGTGGTCGTGCAGCTGCCCTACTAGCTTCGGTGGCCGGCAGCGGCTACCAGTGAAGGCGACTGTGAGCTGCTACTACCATTACGGCCGGAGGAGCTCCGGCGAATATCCGAATCGGTCGCACGGTCATTGGCGGAGTGGACTAAAATTGACGGGTCGTCGGCGGCTAGGGCGGCGTGGCTGGCGGAGAGGGTAGGCCATGGTGTTGCGACGGTGTCGGGGATGGACGGACAGGTGGCGACGGTCGCATTTCCGAGCACAAATAACCAGTGGCGGAGGCGGGCGGTCGTCGGCAGCTATGACGGTGCGGCTGGTGAAGGAAATATGCCCTAGAGGCAATAATAAAGTTATTATTTATTTCCTTATTTCATGATAAATGCTTATTATTCATGCTAGAATTGTATTAACCGGAAACTTAGTATATGTGTGCGAGTACATAGACATAACATAGTGTCCCTAGTATGCCTCTACTTGACTAGCTCATTATTCAAAGATGGTTATGTTTCCTAACCATAGACAATTGTTGTCATTTGATGAAGGGGATCACATCATTAGGAGAATGATGTGATGGACAAGACCCATCCGTTAGCTTAGCATTATGATCGTTACAGTTTCATTGCTACTGCTTTCTTCATGACTTATACATGTTCCTCGGACTATAAGATTATGCAACTCCCGGATACCGGAGGAACACTTTGTGTGCTATCAAACGTCACAACGTAAATGGGTGATTATAAAGATGCTCTACATGTGCCTCCAAAGGTGTTTGTAGGGTTGGCATAGATCGAGATTAGGATTTGTCACTCCGTGTTTCGGAGAGGTATCTCTGGGCCCTCTCGCTAATGCTCATCACTATAAGCCTTGCAAGCAATGTGACTAATGAGTTAGTTGCCGAATGAAGTATTACGGAAAGTAAAGAAACTTGCCGGTAACGAGATTGAACTAGGTATGATGATACCGACGATCGAATCTCGGGCAAGTAACATACCGATGACAAAGGGAACAACGTATGTTGTTATGCGGTTTGACCGATAAAGATCTTCGTAGAATATGTAGGAGCCAATATGAGCATCCAGGTTCCGCTATTGGTTATTGATCAGAGATGTGTCTCGGTCATGTCTACATAGTTCTCGAACCTGTAGGGTCCGCATGCTTAATGTTCGATTATGATTTGTATTATGAGTTATGTGTTTTGATGACCGAAGTTTGTTCAGAGTCCCGGATGAGATCACGTACATGACGAGGAGTCTCAAAATTGTTGAGACATAAACATTGATATATTGGACGACTATATTCATGATGGGGAATGTTGCAGAAAATAAAAAATTTCTACGCTTCACCAAGATCAATCTATGGAGTCATCTAGCAACTAGAGAGAGGAGTGCATCTACATACCCTTGTAGATCGCGTGCGGAAGCGTTCAACAGAACGGGGTTGAGGGAGTCGTACTCGTCGTGATCCAAATCACCGAAGATCCTAGTGCTGAACGGACAGCACCTCCGCGTTCAACACACGTACGGTTGGGAAAGACGTCTCCTCCTTCTTGATCCAGCAAGGGGGGAGGAGAGGTTGATGGATATCCAGCAGCACGACGGCGTGGTGGTGGAAGTAGCAGCGATCTCGGCAGGGCTTCGCCAAGCTCAGCGAGAGGGAGAGGTGGTACGTGGGGAGAGGGAGGCGCCAGGGACTAGGGTGCGGCTGCCCTACCTCCCCCCTCTTTATATAGGGGCCCTAGGGGGCCCCGGCCCCCTAGAGATCTAATCTCAAGGGGGGCGGCGGCCTAGGGGGGACTTGCCCCCCAAGTCAAGTGGGGCGCCCCCCACTCCTAGGGTTTCCAACCCTAGGTGCAGGGGAGGCCCAAGGGGGCGCACCAGCCCACCAGGGGATGGTTCCCTTCCCTCTTCAGCCCACGGGGCCCTCCGGGATAGGTGGCCCCACCCGGTGGACCCCCGGGACCCTTTCGGTGGTCCCGGTACAATACCGGTGACCCCGAAACTTTCCCGGTGGCCGAAACTGGACTTCCTATATACAATTCTTCACCTCCGCACCATTCCGGAACTCCTCGTGACGTCCGGGATCTCATCCGGGACTCCGAACAACTTTCGGGTTACCGCATACTAATATCTCTACAACCCTAGCGTCACCGAACCTTAAGCGTGTAGACCCTACGGGTTCGGGAATCACGTAGACATGACCGAGACAGCTCTCCGGCCAATAACCAACAGCGGGATCTGGATACCCATGTTGGCTCCCACATGTTCCACGATGATCTCATCGAATGAACCACAATGTCGAGGATTCAGGTAATCCCATATACAATTCCCTTTGTCAATCGATACGTTCCTTGCCCGAGATTCGATCGTCGGTATCCCAATACCTCGTTCAATCTTGTTACCGGCAAGTCACTTTACTTGTACCACAATGCATGATCCTTTGACCAACCACTTGGTCACATTGAGCTCATTATGATGATGCATTACCGAGTGGGCCTAGAGATACTTCTCCGTCATACGGAGTGACAAATCCCAGTCTCGATCCGTGTCAACCCAACAGACACTTTCGGAGATACCTGTAGTATACCTTTATAGTCACCCAGTTACGTTGTGACGTTTGGTACACCCAAAGCACTCCCACGGCATCCGGGAGTTACACGGTCTCATGGTCTAAGGAAATGATACTTGACATTGGAAAAGCTCTAGCAAACGAACTACACGATCTTGTGCTATGCTTAGGATTGGGTCTTGTCCATCACATCATTCTCCTAATGATGTGATCCCGTTATCAATGACATCCAATGTCCATAGTCAGGAAACCATGACTATCTGTTGATCAACGAGCTAGTTAACTAGAGGCTCACTAGGGACATGTTGTGGTCTATGTATTCACACATGTATTACGATTTCCGGATAACACAATTATAGCATGAACAATAGACAAGTACCATGAACAAGGAAATATAATAATAACCATTTTATTATTGCCTCTATGGCATATTTCCAACAGTCTCCCACTTGCACTAGAGTCAATAATCTAGTTACATTGTGATGAATCGAACACCCATCAAGTTCTGGTGTTGATCATGTTTTGCTCGCGGAAGAGGTTTAGTCAACGGATCTGCGACATTCAGATCCGTATGCACTTTGCAAATATGTATGTCTCCATCTTGAACATTTTCACGAATGGAGTTGAAGCGACGCTTGATGTGCCTGGTCTTCTTGTGAAACCTGGGCTCCTTGGCAAGGGCAATAGCTCGAGTGTTGTCACAGAAGAGAGTGATCGGCCCCGACACATTGGGTATGACTCCTAGGTCGGTGATGAACTCCTTCATCCAGATTGCTTCATGCGCTGCCTCCGAGGCTGCCATGTACTCCGCTTCACATGTAGATCCCGCCACGACGCTTTGCTTGCAACTGCACCAGCTTACTGCCCCTTCATTCAAAATATACACGTATCCGGTTTGTGACTTAGAGTCATCCAGATCTGTGTTGAAGCTAGCGTCGACATAACCCTTTACGACGAGCTCTTCGTCACCTCCATAAACGAGAAACATATCCTTAGTCCTTTTCAGGTACTTCAGGATATTCTTGACCGATGTCCAGTGTTCCATGCCGGGATTACTTTGGTACCTTCCTACCAAACTTACGGCAAGGTTTACATCAGGTCTGGTACACAACATGGCATACATAATAGACCCTATAGCCGAGGCATAGGGGATGACACTCATCTTTTCTCTATCTTCTGTCGTGGTCGGGCATTGAGCCGAGCTCAATTTCACACCTTGCAACACATGCAAGAACCCCTTCTTGGACTGATCCATATTGAACTTCTTCAATATCTTATCAAGGTATGTACTTTGTGAAAGACCTATGAGGCGTCTCGATCTATCCCTATAGATCTTTATGCCTAATATGTAAGCAGCTTCTCCAAGGTCCTTCATTGAAAAACACTTATTCAAGTAGGCCTTAATGCTGTCCAAAAGTTCTATATCATTTCCCATCAAAAGTATGTCATCTACATATAATATGAGAAATGCTACAGAGCTCCCACTCACTTTTCTTGTAAAAGCAGGCTTCTCCATAAGTCTGCATAAACCCAAACGCTTTGATCATCTCATCAAAGTGAATGTTCCAACTCCGAGATGCTTGCACCAGCCCATAAATGGATCGCTGGAGTTTGCATACCTTGTTAGCATTCTCAGGATCGACAAAACCTTCCGGCTGCATCATATACAGTTCTTCCTTAAGATAGTCGTTAAGGAATGCCGTTTTGACATCCATTTGCCATATCTCATAATCATAGTATGCGGTAATTGCTAACATGATTAGGACGGACTTCAACTTTGCTACGGGAGAGAAAGTCTCATCGTAGTCAACCCCTTGAACTTGTCGATAACCCTTAGCAACAAGTCGAGCTTTATAGATGGTAACATTACCATCCGCGTCCGTCTTCTTCTTAAAGATCCATTTGTTTTCTATCGCTCGCCGATCATCGGGCAAGTCTGTCAAAGTCCACACTTTGTTTTCATACATGGATCCTATCTCGGATTGCATGGCTTCAAGCCATTTGTTGGAATCTGGGCCCGCCATTGCTTCTTCATAGTTCGAAGGTTCACCATTGTCTAACAACATGATTTCCAGGACAGGGTTGCCATACCACTCTGGTGTGGAACATGTCCTTGTGGACCTACAAAGTTCAGTAGTAACTTGATCCGAAGTACCTTGATCATCATCATTAATTTCCTCTCTAGTCGGTACAGGCACCACAGGAACATCTTCCTGTGCTGCGCTACTTTCCGGTTCAAGAGGCAGTACTTCATCGAGTTCTACTTTCCTCCCACTTATTTCTTTCAAGAGAAACTCTTTCTCCAGAAAGGAACCGTTCTTGGCAACAAAGATCTTGCCTTCGGATCTGAGGTAGAAGGTATACCCAATGGTTTCCTTAGGGTATCCTATGAAGACACATTTTTCTGACTTGGGTTCGAGCTTTTCAGGTTAAAGTTTCTTGACATAAGCATCGCATCCCCAAACTTTTACAATCGACAGCTTAGGTTTCTTCCCAAACCATAATTCATACGGTGTCGTCTCAACGGATTTAGACGGTGCCCTATTTAAAGTGAATGTAGCTGTCTCTAAAGCGTATCCCCAAAATGATAGCGGTAAATCGGTAAGAGGCATCATAGACCGCACCATATCCAATAAAGTGCGATTACGACGTTTGGACACACCGTTACGCTGAGGTGTTCCAGGCAGCGTGAGCTGTGAAACAATTCCATATTTCCTTAAGTGCGTAGCAAATTCGTGACTTAAATATTCTCCTCCATTATGTGATCGTAAGAACTTTATTTTTCGGTCACATTGATTCTCTACCTCATTCTGAAATTCCTTGAACTTTTCAAAGGTCTCAGACTTGTGTTTCATCAAGTAGACATACCCATATCTACTTAAGTCATCAGTGAGACTGAGAACATAACGATAGCCACCGCGAGCCTCAACGCTCATTGGACCGCACACATCAGTATGTATAATTTCTAATAAGTTGGTTACTCGCTCCATTGTTTCGGAGAACAGAGTCTTGGTCATTTTACCCATGAGGCATGGTTTGCACGTGTCAAATGATTCGAAATCAAGAGACTCCAAAAGTCCATCTGTATGGAGCTTCTTCATGCGTTTGACATCAATGTGACCAAGGCGGCAGTGCCATAGATATGTGGGACTATCATTATCAATCTTACATCTTTTGGTATTCACACTATGAATATGTGTAACATCACGTTCGAGATTCATTAAGAATAAACCATTGACCAGTGGGGCATGACCATAAAACATATCTCTCATATAAATAGAACAACCATTATTCCCGGATTTAAATGAGTAGCCATCTCGTATTAAACGAGATCCAGATACAATGTTCATGCTCAAAGCTGGTACTAAATAACAATTATTGCGGTTTAAAACTAATCCCGTAGGTAAATGTAGAGGTAGCGTGCCGACGGCGATCACATCGACCTTGGAACCATTGCCGACGTGCATCGTCACCTCGTCCTTCGCCAGTCTCTGCTTATTCTGCAGCTCCTATTTTGAGTTACAAATATGAGCAACCGCACCGGTATCGAATACCCAGGGGCTACTACGAGTACTGGTAAGGTACACATCAATAACATGTATATCACATATACCTTTGGTGTTGTCGGCCTTCTTGTGCGCTAAGTACGTGGGGCAGTTCCGCTTCCAGTGACCCTTCCCTTTGCAATAAAAGCACTCAGTCTCAGGCTTGGGTCCATTCTTTGGCTTCTTCCCTGCAACTGGCTTACAGGGCGCAACAACTCCCTTGCCGTCCTTCTTGAAGTTCTTTTTACCCTTCCCTTTCTTGAAACTAGTGGTTTTATTGACCATAAACACTTGATGTTCCTTTTTGATTTCCACCTCCGCTGATTTCAGCATTGAAAATACTTCAGGAATAGTTTTCACCATCCCCTGCATATTGTAGTTCATCACAAAGCTCTTGTAGCTAGGTGGGAGCGACTGAAGGATTCTGTCAATGACCGCCTCGTCCGGGAGGTTAATGTCCAGCTAGGACAAACAGTTGTGCAACCCAGACGTTTTGAGTATGTGCTCACTGACAGAACTATTTTCCTCCATCTTACAACTATAGAACTTGTCGGATACTTCATATCTCTCGACTCGGGCATGAGCTTGGAAAACCATTTTCAGCTCTTCAAACATCTCATATGCTCCGTGTTTCTCAAAACGCTTTTGGAGCCCCGGTTCTAAGCTGTAAAGCATGCCGCACTGAACGAGGGAGTAATCATCAGCACGTGACTGCCAAGCATTCATAACGTCTTGGTTCTCTGGGATGGGTGCTTCACCTAGCAGTGCTTCTAGGACATATGCTTTCTTGGCAGCTATGAGGATGATCCTCAGGTTCCAGACCCAGTCCATATAGTTGCTGCCATCATCTTTCAGCTTGGTTTTCTCTAGGAACGCGTTGAAGTTGAGGTTGACATGAGCATGGGCCATTTGATCTACAAGACATTTTGCAAAGGTTTTTAGACTAAGTTCATGATAATTAAGTTCATCTAATCAAATTATTTAATAAACTTCCACTCAGATTGGACATCCCTCTAGTCATCTAAGTGATACATGATCCGACTCAACTAGACCGTGTCCGATCATCACGTGAGACGGACTACTCATCATCGGTGAACATCTCCATGTTGATCGTATCTTCCATACGACTCATGTTCAACCTTTTGGTCTCTTGTGTTTCGAGGCCATGTCTGTACATGCTAGGCTCGTCAAGTTAACCTAAGTGTTTTGCATGTGTAAATCTGTCTTACACCCGTTGTATGTGGACGTTGGAATCTATCGCACCCGATCATCACGTGGTGCTTCAAAACAACGAACTTTCGCAATGGTGCACAGTTAGGGGGAACACTTTCTTGAAATTATTATGAGGGATCATCTTATTTACTACCATCGTTGTCGGTGTCAAAACCGGCGGATCTCGGGTAGGGGGTCCCGAACTGTGCGTCTAGGCGGATGATAACAGGAGACGAGGGACACGATGTTTTTACCCAGGTTCGGGCCCTCTTGATGGAGGTAAAACCCTACGTCCTACTTGATTAATATTGATGATGTGGGTTACAAGAGTAGATCTACCACGAGATCAAGGAGGCTAAACCCTAGAAGCTAGCCTATGGTATGATTGTTGTTCGTCCTATGGACTAAAGCCATCCGGTTTATATAGACACCGTAGAGGGCTAGGGTTACACAGAGTCGGTTACAAAGGTAGAGATCTACATATCCGTATCGCCAAGCTTGCCTTCCACGCCAAGGAAAGTCCCATCCGGACACGGGACGAAGTCTTCAATCTTGTATCTTCATAGTCTTGGAGTTCGGCCGATGATGATAGTTCGGCTATTCGGACACCCCCTAGTCCGGAACTCCCTCAGTAGCCCCTGAACCAGGCTTCAATGACGATGAGTCCGGCGCGCATATTGTCTTCGGCATTGCAAGGCGGGTTCCTCCTCCGAATAATTTATAGAAGATTGTGAACACCAGGATAGTGTCCGGCTCTACAAAATAAATTCCACATACAACCGTAGAGAGAATAATATTACACAAGTTCAATCTGCTGACGTATTTTGTGGTGTAACGTCACACCACAACCAAGCCTTTATTTGAAACGTTTTTATTGTATCACTTCAGCGCGTTTAGTGAAGCGGTTTCCTTGGCACGTCCTGTCGAAGCAGAGATCGTGTTCCCCTTATTCCGGGATTCCCATCAATACGGACGTGGGTAACCCAACCGCGCCATCAATCGCGACGCTTGGGGGATAAGCGAGTTTTACCAGGCCGGTGGGGACGTGTGTTTCTGTCCGCCCATATAAGGGGATAAGGATCCAACCTTTTTACCTGCGCCTTCTTCCTCCTTGGCTTATCCATCTTGCGAACTCGAGCTCTAGCGCCCAAGCCCGCACATCTCACCTCAACCTTCTCCAAATATGTCCGGAGCGGGAGGCAAGTGGATGGCCTCCTCCGTCACGGAGGGGTATATCCAGAAGCTGCGCAACGCCGGATACTTGTCCAGCGACATCGCGCATCGGCTCCCCGAAGAGGGAGAGCTCATCCCCACCCCCAGGCCCCATGAGAGGGTAGTATTCCTTCCCCATTTCCTCCGCGGACTGGGCTTCCCACTTCATCCCTTTGTCCGGGGGCTCATGTTCTACTACGGCCTAGATTTCCACGATCTGGCCCCAAATTTTATTCTCAACATCTCGGCGTTCATCGTCGTGTGCGAGGCCTTCCTCTGCATCCAGCCCCACTTCGGCTTGTGGCTCAAGACCTTCAGTGTCAAGCCGAAGGTTGTGAAGGGCAGTCAAGCGGAGTGCGGAGGCGCCATGGTGGGCAGGATGTCCCACGTTACGTGGCTGGAGGGCACCTTTGTGGAAACCATCAAGGGGTGGCAATCGGGGTGGTTCTACATCACCGAGCCGCGTGATCCCGAATGGTCAGCGGCCCCCGAATTCAGATCCGGCATCCCCACACGGCTCACCTCCTGGAAAGAGAGCGGCCGGATTTGGGGCGATTCGGAGGAGCTGACCGGACTCCAAGCCTGCGTCCAAAAGCTGGTGGACAAGAAGCTCAAGCTTGTCAACGTAGTCCAAGTCATGCTCATCCGCCAGATTCTCCCGTGTCAACGATGGGGCTTCAATATGTGGGAGTTCGATCCGGCGCAGCACCAGACTTTGAATGGGCTCTTCGACACTACGTACGAAGAGGTCTGGAAGGTGCTGTTCAAGGGTGCCGAGGCTCCCGCATCCGCTACCGAAGATCACAGATTCAGCTCGCAGCGTCCAGCTGACGAGGTAAGTGATATTGTCCTTTACGGGACGCTTGTTATTCATAGTTTGACTCTATGCGGGATCTAAACTCCCTTTCCTTTGACAGGGCTGGCTGAAGAAGGCCGCACAGGCTATCTGTCCGGCCCCATTGCCAGAGGACCCAGCTGACGCCCGCCTAACGGGGCTGCTGGCTCCGGCACCCCACGTGGTGCCGGAGAAGAAGGCCAAGAAGAAGGCCACGGGGACTCGGAAGAGTTCCCATTTTCAGGTGCTGTCGGATGATGAATCTGAGGCCGACTCCTCCCACCAAGGCGAGGAGGAGAAGAAGAAAGCCTCTCCCCCAGCGGGGGGAGGGAAGAAAAGGAAGGCCTCCCCAACAAGGGAGGCCGAAGGGTCCAAGAGGGGAAAAACTCTTCCCCCGGACTGTTCCGCCAACGCCAGTGATGACGACGAGGACTGGCCTCCAAGGGACAAGCCCCTGGCAAGATCGTAAGTATACGAACTCCCGAATAACTTCAAGGTTTTCGTTTTCCGTCACATTATGTCTTTCTAATGCCGCATACAACCCTGTAGTCCGCCTAAGGATGATCTCCCCACTTCGTCGAGTGGGTCCTTAAGGGCGTCGGATATGGATTCTCTTCCGACTGCCTCCACCCCCCGTGATGCGGACGATGCCGAGGTGGGATCCTAGGAAGGGACCCACTAGGAGGAGAGGGCCCCGGAGGTGTCGCAGGACAACCTCCCAGACTTTGCACCGGACTCAGCCCCGGAACCCATAGTGGCTCCGGAGTCCGGCGGGCGACCCCTTCAGAAGAAGGGCAAGACCGTGACGCCGGCTGCCTCCGTCCAACCGGAGGTGCCGGATAATTTGCTGGAGGCTCTCAACGGCGCCTCCATCGAAGAGGAACACCGCACTGTTATGAGTGCGGTGATTCAGAAGGTTCAGCTCGCCAAGAGCGGGCTGACCGAAGCCTGCAGCAGCCTTCTAACAGGCTTTGAGGTAAGAATTTCAATATATGTAAAATGGTATCACATAGACAGTAGCCCCTGATGCTCGGTTCGGTGTTCGGAAAGAAAAGCCGGACTGAGGATCTTTAGAAAGATAAACGCAGGAGTCATGAAAATATGTCAATATGGGATTGCAGGCTGTGCTGCTGACCTCTGCCGCACTGACTGCGGAGGTCGAAACTTTGAAGGAAAACCTCGAGCGGTCCGAGAACGAGCTCGGCCATGCCAAGAAGCAGCTCGAGGAAAAAGAAGGTGAGTAATACCTTATGAAAATTGTACCTTACAGAAAAGGATTTGGTTGCAAGAAAAATGACAAGGATAACTGGGGTATTGCAGGGGCCACTGACGAGGTGGCGACCCTGAAGGAGGCGGTGGCCGCGACCGAACGCAATGCGGCTGTGGAGCGCACCGAGCGAGAGAACAGGAGGCGCGGGTGGCGGAGGTACAGCAAGAGCTCCAGGATCTCATGAAGAAACACGAGAGCCTAGAGCGTGACTCGAAGACTCGAGAGTCTGAGCTTGCAACGGCTCTTGAGAGTGCCAAAGCTGCTAAGGCCGAAGCCTACAAGGCCCTCCAGGAGATAGAGGCGGTGAAGAAAATAGTAGCGGGTAAGGCATTTTTCATGCAAAGTAAGCATGTGAGTGTTAATTACCTATTGCTTACCCGAATTCGGAGCTCTCCAGGGGTGTTCGCAGATCTTCCCCGCAGCGTGTCCGATGCTGCCGCATTCTACCGGGCCGAGGAGGGGAGCTCAACGGAGAAGGTCTTCTGGTCTCAGTATGCTGAGGCCGGACATCCGGTGCCCCTTAGCGACCAGCTGAAGCAGCTGGTCGAGCTCCACAAGGCGGCCGAACAGGCCATGAAGGGCCTCATAGTTCGGCTGTGGCCTAAGGAGGCTATGCCTGGGAGCTACTTCGGCCTGGTGCAGCGGTTGGTGGACGCGTGCCCGTGGGTTGAAGTTATCAAGCACTCCGCCTGTATCGAGGGTGCGCGTCGGGCCCTTGCCCGCGCAAAGGTGCACTGGGGCAAGATGGATGCCCAGAAGCTTGTGACGGACCCCCCCACCAGAGGGCAAGGAGCATCGCACGCCCGAGATGTATTATAGGAGTGTGCTGAAGGGCGCCCGCATTATTGCGGGTGAGTGCTCCAAAGATGTAATATTTGAGTAGACTCGCATTTTGTTATCCTGTGCGCTGAAAACTTGGTTCATATGCGCTAAGCAACGCTTGTTAATTTAAAATATTACCTTCTGTGCGGCTGTTTATCAAATCTGAGAGATGGCAAGTCGTCGGCTTCAGCCCCCATGCCACGAGTGCTGGGGTGTTCGGGATAAACTCGAGCGCTCTTGTTCCCATTTTTGGGTCCATCTAGGGAGGCACTCGACACAACGAACAAGGCAACCGGACTTATAATGCTTGAACACTCTCACTTAGCCATAGAATTCTATAATTTTAAATTTCGGCGAAGCCCCTAGTTTTCGGAAGGCCGAATTTGGGGCGCTATCCACGCCTTGACCGGACAGAATCCGGCTCCTCGCTCGAAGCGGCATAAGTCTTTAGGGACTTGCAAAGAACCTCTCGAACAGCGACCAGCTCTCGCCTCATCATGATGGTCAGTTTTAGCTTTCTCCACTGAGGCGTTAACCCAGCTCAACTGGGGCGCAATCGCAGTGGTTCTCCCAGTGCTACCTTAGCCAATAAAACAGAACGTAAGGTACCAAAACATGAGAGCCGGGCAAACCCAACTATTGACCCAAGAACATGATTCGGAGCCGATGCATGTAATGCTATAAGTTCGGGGTGCCGCACTTGTGAAAGTGTTCGGACTTATCACACCATAACGCGGGAAACATAAGCCCCTGGTGTATTTAGCCGTACCAAAATGTACGGATGCAACATGTCATGGATGAACATATGTGTAAGAAAGAAATGCAATTAGAAGCAAAAATGTGTTGCATTGCTTTATTCAAATAAAAACTGCTGTAAGTGCAGGACGATACAAGTGGTGCGGTAAGCAAGGGATGGGACTGTTTAACATGTCCCCCTCCAGGGGTAGGCTACGAAATAATGCATAAAAACAGATTTAATGCTCATAATGGAGACCACCTGGATTTTCGTTGTAGCCTTTCTCCTTCCCTGGCTGTTGTATCGTGGGTTCGGCATGTCTGCTGCCGGACAGGGCCTCTAACGAACGGAGTCCTGTGGGTAAAAAATAAAAGGAAAAGAAATGACACACTTAAGAGCCCCTGGTGCGTTTGAGCCGCAGTCTGGGCTTATCGTGGTCGAGCCCCTTGCCCCATCCCCATGGTATCTTCAGAGCGTAATGAAGTACGCGAAGGGTTTGTCTTAATGTTGTACAGGGGCTAGGGTTGGGGCCGCACTGCTACGCGTGCTCGGAACGCGCTAGGTGGTCGTGTTGTAGGTTACATCGGGCACGCTTAGCTGTGTCCGGCCGCTTAGCAGCCGGACTCGAGAATTGCCTTAAAAGGCTGCTTTGTACTTCTGCCGCGAGAGCCGCTGTATGTTCCCCGTTCGGAGGGAGCGTTCAGTGTTTCCGTTGACCGTGATGACTCCTCTAGGGCCTGGCATCTTGAGCTTGAGGTATGCGTAGTGCGACACCGCGTTGAACTTTGCGAACGCGGTACGTCCGAGCAAGGCATGATAGCCGCTGCGGAACAGGATTATGTCGAAGATTAACTCCTCGCTTCGGAAGTTATCCGGGGATCCGAAGACCACTTCCAGTGTAACTGAGCCTGTACAGTTGGCTTCTACACCTGGTATGACGCCTTTAAAGGTCATTTTGGTAGGTTTAATCCTTGAGGGGTCTATGCCCATTTTGCGCATCGTGTCCTGATAAAGCAGGTTTAGGCTGCTACCGCCGTCCATCAGGACTCTGGTGAGATGAAATCCATCGACGATTGGGTCTAGAACCAATGCGGCGAACCCACCATGGCGAATGCTGGTGGGGTGGTCCCTTCGGTCAAAGGTGATCGGGCAAGAGGACCATGGATTGAACTTTGGGGCAACTGGCTCCATCGCGTATACATCCCTGAGTGCACGCTTCCGCTCCCTTTTGGGTATGTGTGTGGCATATATCATGTTCACCGTCCGCACCTGTGGGGGGAAACCCTTCTGTCCTCTATTGTTCGGCGGTCGGGTCTCTTCTTCGTCGTCGCTATGTAGCTCCTTGTCGCTGTTTTCGGCAATTAACTTGCCTGCCTGCTTGGACACCCAACAGTCCCTATTGGTGTGGTTAGCTGGCTTTTCAGGGGTGCCATGTATCTGGCACAAGCGGTCGAGAATTCGGTCCAAATTGGACGGACCCTGAGTTGTTCTTTTGAATGGCTTTTTCCGTTGACCGGGTTTAGAGCCTCTGAACCAGCATTGACTGTCGTATCCTCACTATTATCGCCGTTAATGCGGCGTTTGTTTTTGTAGTGACGCGACCTGCCACTACGGTCCTTGATATCCGGACTGCCAGAATTTTTGTTGAGGTTGTTGCCGCGTGCTAGCCAACTGTCCTCACCTGCACAGAAGGGGTCATGAGTGATGTAAGGGCTGCCATGGATTTCGGCTTTTCCTGTCCCAGGTGCCGGGCAAGCCACTCGTCGCGGATGTTATGCTTGAAGGCCGCAAGGGCCTCGGCATCCGGACAGTCAACGATTTGGTTTTTCTAGGTTAAGAACCGTGTCTAGAATTGTCTGGCCGATTCGTCTGGCTGCTGAATTATGTGGCTTAGGTCATCTGCATCTGGTGGTCGCACGAATGTGCCTTGGAAGTTATCGAGGAATGCGGCTTCCAGGTCCTCCCAACTCCCGATTGACTCTGCTGGCAAGCTGTTAAGCCAGTGCCGGGCTGGTCCTTTAAGTTTGAGTGGGAGATATTTGATGGCGTGGAGATCGTCTCTGCGGGCCATGTGGATGTGGAGGAGATAGTCCTCGATCCAGACCGCGGGGTCTGTTGTGCCATCATAGGATTCAATATTGACGGGTTTAAACCCTTCTGGGATTTGATGATCCATTACCTCATCTGTGAAGCATAGTGGGTGTGCGGCGCCTCTATACTGGGCAATATCGCGACGGAGCTCAAAAGAGCTTTGTCTGTTGTGTTCGGCCCGGCCGGACTTACTATGTCCGGGGTGACGGTGATCGTCACGTATCGTCGGGCGCCCACGTGATCCATAGATCGATCTTGATTGTCTTGCCTTATCCTCCAATATGTCGCGCAGGGCCGGCGTGTTCCCCTGTGGCCTTCTGCTTTTCGAGCGATGCCGGGGTACGGGTCTAGTGAAGGGCCTTGAGGCCTCTCTGTCGCGACCACGGGGTGGTCGATTAGCCGTATTGTCTCCTGGTGAAGCGAGATCATATGCCTCCACCTCTAATCGGGGGAGCAGCTTAGTTTGGGGTAGCTTTTGGAGGGGCGTTCGAGTTCATGCTCTTCGGCCGCGAGGACTTCGGTCCATTTGTCGGCTAGCAGATCTTGATCAGCTCTAAGCTGCTGCTGCTTTTTCTTGAG
Organism: Triticum dicoccoides; assembly: GCF_002162155.2. Lineage (NCBI taxonomy): Eukaryota > Viridiplantae > Streptophyta > Magnoliopsida > Poales > Poaceae > Triticum > Triticum dicoccoides. The sequence continues at coordinate 417,438,770 of NC_041389.1, read as the reverse complement.
GCTGTTTGCCGTGGCCATAAGCCTGCGTTTGAAACGCTCCTGTTCGACGGGATCCTCACGCACGACGAATTCGTCGTTGTCGAGGCTTGCCTCGTCTCCGGAGGGAGGCATATAGTCCTCTACCTCTTCTTCGGCCGCTCTCTCATGAGGGCTGGCGTCCCCCTCCTCCTGTGCTGGATCTTGCTGGAGTGGGTTGTCTTCGGCGCTATCCGGTGTATTATTGTCTCCGGTGCCGGAATCCTCATTCTTGCTATGGCGGGATTTAGAGCGGCGTCGCTGACACCGGTGCTTGGGCTGTTTCTTGGAGGGGTCATCCTCCGCTATTCCTTCGCCGTTCCCATCCTTTGGGATATCTACCATGTATATGTCGTATGAAGAGGTGGCTTTCCAGTGCCCGGTGGGCGCTGGTTCTTGGTCGTCTCCGGCATCGTCGTCCATACCGTTGATGTCCTCAGAGTCGTAATCTAGCATGTCGGTTAGATCGTCGACAGTGGCTACCAAGTGGGTGGTGGGTGGGCTCTGAATTTCTTCGTCGTCCGCGTCCCAACCGTCCTGGCCGCAGTCCGGCCAGGCCTCTCCTGATAACGAGAGGTACTTTAGCGAACTCAAGATGTCGCCAAAAGGTGAGTGTTGAAAGATGTCCGCCGCGGTGAACTCCATGATCGGCGCCCAATCGGATTCGACTGGAGGGGGCGCGGGAGGTCCGGAGTCCGGCAAGGAGTCCGGCGCCTCGTAGTCACGAGCTTCATGGGGGACAAGATTGGTGTTCGGCTCTATCACCATAGAGGTTGTAGCCCCCGAGGTGGTGTCTAGCCATCCATCCTTGGTCTGCGCAGCCGGCTCCGAGTCGAAGATCGGAGCGGGTTCGAGTGCGGCCTCCAAGGTACTGTCCGGCTGTAGAGCTAAATCATGCCCATCGTCACAGTACGGCATGCTCGGCTGTGGCTCGGATCCGTCGAGGATCAAGTCCCCGCGGATGTCGGCCGTGAAGTTCAAACTTCCAAATCTGACCTGACGGCCAGGGGCGTAGCCTTCGATCTGCTCCAGCTGGCCAAGCGAATTGGCCCGCAGTGCGAAGCCGCCGAATATGAAGATCTGTCCGGGGAGGAAGGTCTCACCCTGGATTGCATCGTTGTTGATGATCGAAGAAGCCATCAAGCCTATCGGTGACGACACAGAGGAACTCTCAATGAAAGCACCAATGTCGGTGTCAAAACCGGCGGATCTCGGGTAGGGGGTCCCCAACTGTGCGTCTAGGCGGATGGTAACATGAGACGAGGGACACGGTGTTTTTACCAAGGTTCGGGCCCTCTTGATGGAGGTAAAACCCTACGTCCTACTTGATTAATATTGATGATGTGGGTTACAAGAGTAGATCTACCACGAGATCAAGGAGGCTAAACCCTAGAAGCTAGCCTATGGTATGATTGTTGTTCGTCCTATGGACTAAAGCCATCCGGTTTATATAGACACCGGAGAGGGCTAGGGTTACACAGAGTCGGTTACAAAGGTAGGAGATCTACATATCCATATCGCCAAGCTTGCCTTCCACGCCAAGGAAAGTCCCATCCGGACACGGGACGAAGTCTTCAATCTTGTATCTTCATAGTCTTGGAGTCCAGCCGATGATGATAGTTCGGCTATCCGGACACCCCCTAGTCCGGAACTCCCTCAGTCGTTCTAAGCAAATAAGATGCAAAAGAAACATGATAAACATCACATGCAATCAAATAGTGACATGATATGGCCAAAATCATATTGCTCCTTTGATCTCCATCTTCGGGGCGCCATGATCATCTTCATCACCGGCATGACACCATGATCTCCATCATCGTGTCTCCATGAAGTTGTTCGCCAACTATTACTTCTACTACTATGGCTAACGGTTTAGCAACAAAGCAAAGTAACTACATGGCGTTTATTCATTAACACGTAGGTCATACAATAATTAAGATAACTCCTATGGCTCCTGTCAGTTGTCATACTCATCGACATGCAAGTCGTGATTCCTATTACAAGAACATGATCAATCTCATACATCACATATATATCATTCATCACAACCTTTTTGGCCATATCACATCACAAGGCATATGCTGCAAAAACAAGTTAGACGTCCTCTAATTGTTGCTGCATGTTTTTACGTGGCTGCAATAGGGTTCTAGCAAGAATGTTTCTTACCTACGTAAAAGCCACAACATGATATGCCAATTTTTATTTACCCTTCATAAGGACCCTTTTCATCGAATCCGGTCCGACCAAAGTGGGAGAGACAGACACCCGCTAGCCACCTTATGCAACTAGTGCATGTCAGTCGGTGGAACCTGTCTCACGTAAGCGTACGTGTAAGGTCGGTCCGGGCCGCTTCATCCCATGATGCCGCCGAAATAAGATAAGACTAGTAGTGGCAAGAAAATTGACAACATCTACGCCCACAACAAGATTGTGTTCTACTCGTGCGTAGAAACTACGCATAGACCTAGCTCATGATGCCACTGTTGGGGAACGTTGCAGAAAATAAAAAATTTATACGCTTCACCAAGATCAATCTATGGAGTCATCTAGCAACGGGAGAGAGGAGTGCATCTACATACCCTTGTAGATCGTGAGCGGAAGCGTTCAAGAGAACGGGGTTGAGGGAGTCGTACTCGTCTTGATCCAAATCACCAAAGATCCTAGTGCTGAACGGACAACACCTCCGCGTTCAACACACGTACGGTTGGGGAAGACGTCTCCTCCTTCTTGATCCAGCAAGGGGGAAGGAGAGGTTGATGGAGATCCAGCAGCACAACGGCATGGTGGTGGAAGTAGCGGCAATCTCGGCAGGGCTTCGTCAAGCTCAGCGAGAGGGAGAGGTGGTACGTGGGGAGAGGGAGGCGCCAGGGACTAGGGTGCGGCTGCCCTCCCTCCCCCTCTTTATATAGGGGCCCTAGGGGGGCGCCGTCCCCCTAGAGATCTAATCTCAAGGGGGGCGGTGGCCTAGGGGGCGGGGGGACTTGCCCCCCAAGTCAAGTGGGGCGCCCCCCACCCCTAGGGTTTCCAACCCTAGGCGCAGGGGAGGCCCAAGGGGGGCGCACAAGCCCACCAGGGGCTGGTTCCCTTCCCTCTTCAGCCCACGGAGCCCTCCGGGATAGGTGGCCACACCCGATGGACCCCCGGGACCCTTCCGGTGGTCCCCGTACAATACCGGTGACCCCGAAACTTTCCCGGTGGCCGAAACTGGACTTCCTATATACAATTCTTCACCTCCGCACCATTCCGAAACTCCTCATGACGTCCACGATCTCATCCGGGACTCCGAACAACTTTCGGGTTACCGCATACTAATATCTCTACAACCCTAGCGTCACCGAACCCTAAGTGTGTAGACCCTACGGGTCCGGGAATCACGTAGACATGACCGAGACAGCTCTCCGGCCAATAACCAACAGCAGGATCTGGATACCCATGTTGGCTCCCACATGTTCCACGATGATCTCAACGAATGAACCACGATGTCGAGGATGCAGGTAATCCCGTATACAATTCCCTTTGTCAATCGGTATGTTACTTGCCCGAGATTCGATCGTCGGTATCCCAATACCTCGTTCAATCTCGTTACCGGCAAGTCACTTTACTCGTACCATAATGCATGATCCCTTGACCAACCACTTGGTCACATTGAGCTCATTATGATGATGCATTACCGAGTGGGCCCAGAGATACTTCTCCGTCATACGGAGTGACAAATCCCATTCTTGATCCGTGTCAACCCAACAGACACTTTCGGAGATACCTGTAGTATACCTTTATAGTCACCCAGTTACGTTGTGACGTTTGGTACACCCAAAGCACTCCTACGGCATCCGGTAGTTACACGGTCTCATCGCCTAAGGAAATGATACTTGACATTGGAAAAGCTCCAGCAAACAAACTACACGATCTTGTGCTATGCTTAGGATTGGGTCTTGTCCATCACGTCATTTTCCTAATGATGTGATCCCGTTATCAATGACATCCAATGTCCATAGTCAGGAAACCATGACTATATGTTGATCAACGAGCTAGTCAACTAGAGGCTCACTAGGGACATGTTGTGGTCTATGTATTCACACATGTATTACGATTTCCGGATAACACAATTATATCATGAACAATAGACAATTACCATGAACATGGAAATATAATAATAACCATTTTATTATTGCCTCTAGGGCTTATTTCCAACAATTCGGACACCGGAAGTGTTCCGGAGAAGTTTCACATAAAACCGAAGTGTCGGAGGGTTACCGGAACCCCCCCCCCCCGGGGAACTAATGGGCCACATGGGCCTTAGTGGAGAGAGAGAGGGGCGGACAGGGCAGACCGCGTGCCCCCTCCCCCTTGGGCTCGAATTGGACTAGGGAAGGGGGGCGGTGCCCCCCTTTCCTTCTCCCTCTCCCTCTCCTTCCTTCCCCCTCTCTCCCTCTTGGTGGAATCCTACTAGGACTAATAGTCTTAGTAGGACTCCCCTTGTTGGGCGCGCCCTAGGAGGGCCGGCCGGCCTCCCCCTTGCTCCTTTATATACGGGGGCGGGGGGGCATCGTAGAACACACAAGTTGATCTTTTAGCCGTGTGCGGTGCCCCCCTCCACAGTTACACACCTCGGTTATATCGTCGTAGCGCTTAGGCGAAGCCCTGCGCCGATAACTTCATCATCACTGTTGACATGCCATCGTGCTGATGAAACTCTCCCTTGGCCTCAACTGGATCGAGAGTACGAGGGACGTCATTGTGCTGAACGTGTGCTGAACGCGGAGGTACCATATGTTCGGTACTTGGATCAGTTGGATCGTGAAGACGTTCAACTACATCAACCGCGTTAACTAACGCTTTCGCTTTCAGTCTACGAGGGTATGTGGTCACACTCTCCCCTATTGTTTCTATGCATCACATAGATAGATCTTGCGTGATCGTAGGAAAATTTTGAAATTATCGCGTTCCCCAACAACTGGCGATGGGGATGTGCGGCGGGGTCACGATGGGGTCGGGGATGGATAGGTGGGAGGCGGCGGCGGCGTTTCTGGGCAGAAATCACCGGCGGCGGAGGCAGGCGGGCGGGCGGAAGTGAAATGATGGCAGTTGGGCGGTGCGCGCGCGGCTGGCGTTTTTACATCTCGTGTAGGTGGAGATGCAAATTTGCACCGCGAGATGTTCTAATCTTAGAAATGTGGAGATGTAAATTTTTTTTATCTACGTCATCTGTTGAAGAGAGGTTTTTGGGCCTTGAAGATGCAAATGTTAATTACTTATACATCTACATCTTTATATCGGAGATGCTCTTATGGGTCTGTCCTAGCGCACTCGTAGACGAGGCTTTGTCACGCGCAATGGGATGAAGGTACTGATGGTCTTTCCAGTGATGGTGATGATGTTTGTGGACACATTCGAATGTGTCCACATACAGTTAGATGGATGGAGTCCATCCAAATTCCAAAGAAAAAAGAAAAAGAATGGAGGCCATCCAACCAAGTCATAAAAATTTGGAACCATATGTTTTTCTCTTATAGTTTGAATATTGAACATAATCAGACATAAATACCATAGTGCATTATTAACTCAGAGATATATATTCATATGCAATAATAAGCAAGACAAAAATATTACGATGCAAATATGAAGTTTTGAATTCACTTGTTCAGACACATGTTCTAGTTGTCTATACAAAACGTCGAAAATGTTCAACCATATTATTCTCAAACTGTGTATGAGTTTGTGGACTATGAATCTGATAAAGAAATTCCTCAAATGCCGTCGGATCTGGATAAGATCACACATCTATTGAAACTCCAAACCATGGCGAACACCCTCACCCTCCACAATCATGTTATGCATGACTATACAAATTGTCAACACCTCTCACAATGTCTCTGGATCCGATTATCTAGCATGTCTATGTACAACTACAAATGGGCTTGGAGCACTCTAATGCTCTCTCCATACATCTTTTCTAACTCCTTGTCTTGCAACAAAATGTCACTTTTTTGTTACCTCTTGTCTCAGAGGTGGTATTGGCAAAGGTTGTTAGTAATCCATATTGTACTCATGCCCATTGATGATATAGTTACACGCAAGAGCTCCACACAGCCTTGCGAATGATGAGGCCGCTGCAACATGTTGATGTCATTGTGAGGCCATCACACCCCAAACAAAGAGTTCTAAATACATATGTCGTGTGATGCACGAGAATGATGATGACCTTTTTATGATGTCTGTGGTATTTACCTTGTTGATCATCTAGTCAGTTCTTCCATTTCATGTGCATGCAATCCAGGGATCCGCGCATACCTTGAAACCTCCGTGATTCTCCAAGTGCCATGAGCCTTGTTGTGTCTTCGACATTTGGTTCTCTCGATTACTTCGGTCCAAACACCTTGATCACTCTAGTATCAAATCTAACCACGGCCTCCAAGCATGTGCTCTCAGGTATCTAGAGGTACTCCTCCCACAAATCCGAGGTTGTGTCGTATATAAGCATCCTCATAACATTTGTGCACTTCTAGAGACTTGAGTAACCAATGCGACCAATGGCATCCTTCTTCAGCTTGAAGTAGCCATCATAGGCCCTGTCATCTGAGTAGAGGCACATGAACAATGGTCATTGCATCCAAAATCTATGTCAGAAATAGCTTTCGAATAGCACAATAAGGGCGAAGTAGTCGTCATGCCGATTCATATGCCCTCATGCCCTATTACGATTCAACACTTGACGTCTCCTTGCTGAAGCCTTGAAGTTGAGGACATGCTCTCTGCACGCTCTGTTTCTCAAAGAATCGCCCTCATCATCGTCATTTCATACTCATATTGGTCATCATCGGATGAAGATGAACCCATGAACTCGACATAGAAGTGCTCATCGTCTGAATCCATTGTGTTTGCCTCAAAGTAAATAATGAGAATGTAACAAAATGCACCACGACATGTGTCATGTCTGAACTTGTCGGGTGTGTTGTCGGCCATGGGCGGCGTCCATGGGGCGGATGGTATCTGAATGGTGGCCGAATGCCCGAATCCAGGAGAGTATAGTATCCATGTACGAAATGGATGGGGTATTGTTGCAAGGTTCCGACAAGACCTGGATGACGTTGGGGGGGGGGCGTCGACGACTTTGGGAGTGGGAGATAGATAGCACGGGAGGAGAAAAGGGTTGTGTAAATGTGCGGGCTCTATATTGGAATTTGAGTGGGACATTGTCGGTGTCAAAACCGGCGGATCTCGGGTAGGGGGGCCCAAATTGTGCGTCTAAGGCTAATGGTAACAGGAGGCTGGGGACACGATGTTTACCCAGGTTCGGGCCCTCTCGATGGAGGTAATACCCTACTTCCTGCTTGATTGATCTTGATGATATGAGTATTACAAGAGTTGATCTACCACGAGATCGTTGAGGCTAAACCCTAGAAGCTAGCCTATGGTTATGATTGTCGTTCTTGTCCTACGGACTAAACCCTCCGATTTATATAGACACCGGAGGGGGCTAGGGTTACACAGAGTCGGTTACAGAGAAGGAGATCTATACATCCGAATCGCCAAGCTTGCCTTCCACGCAAGGGAGAGTCCCATCCGGACACGGGACAAAGTCTTTCAATCTTGTATCTTCATAGTCCAACAGTCCGGCCAAAGTATATAGTCCGGCTGTCCGAATACCCCCTAATCCAGGATTCCCTGAGTAGCCCCTGAACCAGGCTTCAATGATGATGAGTCCGGCGCGCAGATTGTCTTCGGCATTGCAAGGCAGGTTCCATCTCCGAATACTCCAAGATAAACTTCGAACACATGAATCGTGTCCGGCTCTGCAAAATAAATTCCACATACCACTATAGAGAGCATAATGTTCCACAAATCCAATCTGCTGACAGCTTTTCCTAGCGTGACATCATGACGTGGCCCGGTCACTACGAACCGTTTTTCCCAACCTGCCATTACACGTGTTGCGGGGCGGTTTTATTGGCACGTCTTGTCGAAGCAGAGATCGCGTTCCCCTTATCGCGGGATTCTCATCAATACGGGCGTGGGTAACCCAACTACGTGTGTTGGTATGATTCCTCAATTTTAGGCAAGTCCCAAATGGTCACGCTGAGGACGCTTGATATTCACCCCCTTTATAGAGGGACCGATGCCTGTCCCTTTCTTCCCATGCTTTCTCCTTCCCCCACCTCGAGTTCCAACACCCAAAGCTCAGGCTTAAGCACTTCGGACCTTCAATCATGTCCGGATCCAACCTTCAAGGTCGGTGGATGGCCTCCTATATCACAGAGGACGACATTGACAAGCTCAGGGAGGCCAGGTATCTGACCGCCAAAATCCGGCACAGGCTTCCTACCCAAGGGCAGGTCATCCCCACTCCCGAACCCAACGAGAGTGTCGTATTTGTTTCCCACTTCCTCCAAGGCTTAGGCTTCAATCTTGATCCCTTTGTGAGGGGGCTCATGTTTTTTTACGGGTTAGATTTTCATGATCTAGCTCCGGATTACATCCTTCACATCTCGTCGTTTATCGTCGTGTGCGAAGCCTTCCTCCACATCACCCCACACTTCGGTCTATGGCTCAAGACCTTCAATGTAAAGCCGAAGGTAATCGATGGGTGACACGCGGAGTGCGGAGGCGCTGTAATAAGCAAAAGCGCTGATGCCCCATGGCCAGAAGGTTCCTTCCTGGAGGTGTCCGATTTATGGCAACAGAGGTTGTTCTACATCACAGCTCCCCAAGGCACAAAGTGGGCGGCTGCCCCTGCCTTCCGCTCGAGCCCTCCGCCTCAACTGGCGTTGTGGGCCAATGTGGGACTGGACTGGGGGCCTGCTAATGACGTACCGACATTGCAAAGCCGTATTCAGGATCTTCTTGAGAGGGATGTCAGCCTCATTAAAATAATTCAGGTAATGCTAGTCCGTCGGGCCCTGCCGTGCAAACGTCAACCTCTCCGGATGTGGGAGTTCAACCCAGAAGGACCACGAACTATTCAGCACTTCTTCGGCATGACGCTCGAAGGGATGTATTGGTTATTCTTCGGATCACGCATAAAGTGTCCGGACACCACCGAGGATGTGGGTTTGAACTGTAATCGTCCAGATACCCAAGTAAGTAACTCTACAACTGAACACTCTATTCATATTGATCACAACATTATTCTGAAAACTATCTGCGGCCAGGATTGGCTCAGCAAGGCGGAGAGGATCAGGTGTCCGGCCCCGCTTCCCGAAGGCTCACCGAATCCTGGGTTAACCAGGATGCTTAAACGCGCCTGAATCAAGTACCATCGGGGAAGGATGAAGGGAAGAGTGGAGAAGCCGAAAACGAGCTTCATACATTGTACATCCAAACAGGGGGGATTAATATCTCCACGAAGGAGGATAATCGGGGAGGTGAATCTCAAGTTCCCTTCCCCCGCGGGAAGAAAAGGGCTGCCTCCGAAGACCTGGAAGCGAAGGCGTCCAAACTAGGGAAGAAGCCTTCGCCAGGGAGCCCCACCCCAGAGGGCGTCCTCGCTGCATAACGCCCGCAAATGGGCCAGCCCTCCACCGAGCTGTAAGTTAATTAAAAGTATTTTAATAAATATATACTGCTTTTCCTCCAAGAACAATAACCAGGACCTATCTCTTGCAGTCCGGCTTATAGACCTTCTCAATAGAGTTCGTCTTCGGGGGATCTTCTTCCGGAGATGATGGAGAGTGAAACTCCACCTGCCTCCCCGCCCCATGGGGCGGGCGACCCCGAGGTGTCGTCACGTAGGATTCCTAATCCGTCAAGGCCAGAAGTCAGTGCTTCGGCCACCTGAAGCCCGGAGTGTTCGGCTCCCAAGGAGGGCAATAGGAAGAGTCCGGGACTGTCCGGCAGAGCCGGACACACTGACAGGCCTTCTGGAGCGAGCTGCTCTCTCAGAGGCTCACCATACTTTAATGGGTATGGTATTTGAGAAGATTTCATCTGCCAAAAGCGGGTTGAATGAAGCTTTTACAAGCTTGCTCAGAGGCTTTGAGGTACGCAAAGAAATATGTAATCTTTCGGTTGTACCGCACGCTCTAGGTGTGCTCCGTATAGATAGTAGCCCCTGAGACTCTGGTTGCCAGCGGAGGCGGCAAACAGAGGATCATATTCCCAGGTAATGATCGCGTTGCGTTATGTGCAGACGGGTAAGTGCCTGGCGGTTGGCCGGACTGCTGAGTTCGCCAAACTAAGGTGACAACTTGATGTGGCGGATGCCGACATCGCGCTTGTGAAAAAGCGGCTTGATGAGGCACAGGGTATGTGCTGCTTATCTTTTTGTCAGCTAATATTTAAGAGGAGCATGATGCTAGTATCTATAATATGTTGTGGCTGCAGATGGGGCTGCTGCCATGGAGGCCCTTCGGGCGGAACTTGCCCTAGCCAAGGAACAAGCCAGGAGAAGTGATGCGGCTGCCCAAAAGACGGCCGAAGAGTTAAGAGCCGAACAGGCTGCTCATCGACAGAGCAAAGATAAACTAGCCAAGATGGCTGTTGAGCTGAGAGATGTTGTCGACTGATATGAGCTCCTTGAAAAGGAGAGCCAAGCAAAAGCGGCTGACCTGAAGAAGGCCTTAGGGGCAGCCAAGGAAACTCGCTCTGAAATCAGAGCTGCATGGCAGGAACTTCGACAAGCCGGAGATATCACGGCTGGGAAGCCCTTTTTGTTGTGGATGAAGTTCGGAGATCCAAAGTATGCTCCTCTGGACCAGTTATGGAGTGTTGCAGATGCGTATGCGGACCTGGCCAAAAGTACTGCTGATGCGAATGAGTTTTTCAAAGATCAGAAAGATCATGAGGTAGAAAGGTTATTCTGGTCGCAGTTCAGTTCCCCGGCGCGTCCGCTGCCGTTGAATGAAAGGATGGCTGCATGGGCTGAGCTCCATAGGTTGTCCGAACTTGCCATGAGGTCTGTCGTAGACCATCTATGGCCGAGTGGACCAAGGCCGGACAATTATTTTGGTTTAGTGCAACAATTCCTTCACTGCGTCGCGTATCGACGCTGTGAAGAGGTCGGCGTGCATAGAGGGTGCACGGATGGCTCTTGCCCGTGTTAAAACATAATGGGCGGATATGGAGGCCATCGATATTGCAACCCGGGGTCATGCGAGAGGCCAGGACCCGACCGAGCATTATTTTGACCAGGTCCTAGAAGGCGCCTGTTTAATAGAGGCTCGGTGCTCGAAGAGTATTATGTTCGAGTGACATATATCTCAATTGTAAAAACAATGTTATTTTGATTATAAAGGTTGTTTTTATACTTTTGCCCTAAAGTATTGTAGTGCCTCTTGTGCGGCCGTTTGTGTATGTATATAACCTAAAAGTTTGCAGTCGTCGGCTTCAGCCCCACGCATACAATGTGGGGGTGTTCGCAAAAGGCACGTAATCACACTTGATCCAACGCCTTGGTCCATTAAGGAGGTGATCGCGCGTCGAACTAGGCAATCGGACTATATTGCTTTAACACTTTCACTTAGCCATAGGAGTTTGACAGTGGGGCTACTATATAGCCCCTGGTACTTCCGCGTTCAGCCGAATTCGGTGTCCGTACGTACATGACCGGGAAACCAGTCCTTCATTAATGCGGAGGAATCCCAAAGATTCCGATAAGTCATCGAGTAGTTGACTAGTCTCTCGCTGTATCATGACAGTCAGTTTTCGGCTTTCTCTACGGAGGTGCTAATCCGGAATAATCAGGGCACAATCGCAGTAGTTCTCCTTTGGACGCTTAGCCGATAAAACAGAACGTAAGGTAGCAAACCCAGGAGCCGGGCAAACCCAACATTTGACCAAAGACATGATTCGGAGCTGATGCATATAAGGCCAAACTCGCGACGCCGAACACTCCCGAAGGTATTCAGACTTTATAACATATACTGGGCTGAGTAACGCCCTCGATAATGAACCCCGAATTACCAGGTACGCGCATTAATCTGACGTGGCGAAATGCCAATAACGCCAGTATCCCTCGTGGGTGTAGTACCCATGGGATGTCAAGAAACAAGAGATATTAAAGAAGGTTTACGCAGGGGCTTAATCTAAAGAGAAACCTTTGAGCAGGGCCCTATTTGGGAACGTTGCAAAAAATAAAAAAGTTCTACGCTTCACCAAGATCAATCTATGGAGTCATCTAGCAACGAGAGAGAGGACTGCATCTACATACCCTTGTAGATCGCGAGCGGAAGCGTTCAAGAGAACGGGGTTGAGGGAGTCGTACTCGTCGTGATCCAAATCACCAAAGATCCTAGTGCCGAATGGACGGCACCTCCGCGTTCAACACATGTACGGTTGGGGAAGATGTCTCCTCCTTCTTGATCCAACAAGGGGGAAGGAGAGGTTGATGGAGATCCAGCAGCACAACGGCGTGGTGGTGGAAGTAGTGGCGATCTCGGTAGGGCTTCGCCAAGCTCAGCGAGAGGGAGAGGTGGTACGGGGGGAGAGGGAGGCGCCAGGGACTAGGGTGTGGCTGCCCTCCCTCCACCTCTTTATATAGGGGCCCTAGGGGGTGCGCCGGCCCTCTAGAGATCCCATCTCAAGGGAGGGGGGGCGGCGGCCAAGGGGGGGGGGAACTTGCCCCCCAAGCCAAGTGGAGCGCCCCCCACCCCTAGGGTTTCCAACCCTAGGCGCAGGGGGAAGCCCAAGGGGGGCGCACCAGCCCACCAGGGGCTGGTTCCCTTCCCTATTCAGCCCACAGGGCCCTCCGGGATAGGTTGCCCCACCCGGTGGACCCCCGGGACCCTTCCGATGGTCCCGGTACAATACCGGTGACCCCCGAAACATTCCTGGTGGCCGAAACTGGACTTCCTATATATAATTCTTCACCTCCAGACCATTCCGGAACTCCTCGTGACATCCGGGATCTCATCCGGGACTCCGAACAACTTTTAGGTTACCGCATACTAATATCTCTACAACCCAAGCGTCACCGAACCTTAAGTGTGTAGACCCTACGGGTTCGGGAATCACGCAGACATGACCGAGACAACTCTCTGGCCAATAACCAACAGCGGGATCTAGATACCCATGTTGGCTCCCACATGTTCCACGATGATCTCATCGAATGAACCACGATGTCGAGGACTCAAGTAATCCCCTATACAATTCCCTTTGTCAATCGGTATGTTACTTGCCCGAGATTCGATCGTCGGTATCCCAATACCTCGTTCAATGTCGTTACCGGCAAGTCACTTTACCTGTACCGTAATGCATGATCCCGTGACCAACCACTTGGTCACATTGAGCTCATTATGATGATGCATTACTGAGTGGGCCCAGAGATACCCCTCCGTCATACGGAGTGACAAATCCCAGTCTCAATCCGTGTCAACCCAACAGACACTTTCGGAGATACCTGTAGTATACCTTTATAGCCACCCAGTTACGTTGTGACGTTTGGTACACCCAAAGCACTCCTACGGTATCCGGGAGTTACACGATCTCATGGTCTAAGGAAATGATACTTGACATTGAAAAAGCTCTAGCAAACGAACTACACGATCTTGTGCTATGCTTAGGATTGGGTCTTGTCCATCACATCATTCTCCTAATGATGTGATCCCATTATCAATGACATCCAATGTCCATAGTCAGGAAACCATGACTATCTGTTGATCAACGAGCTAGTCAACTAGAGGCTTACTAGGGACATGTTGTGGTCTATGTATTCACACATGTATTACGATTTTCGGATAACACAATTATAGCATGAAGAATAGACAATTATCATGAACAAGGAAATATAATAATAACCATTTTATTATTGTCTCTAGGGCACATTTCCACCAGGCCCTGCTGCACGTCTGCGCCTTTGTCTCCATTGTGCCATATCCTGGAAGGGTGTAGCACGATGATCATCTGTAAAAAAAAGGAGAACTCGGGTAAAAGAGTTTAGGGTAATCGTGCGAGAAATTGGTTATTCTCCATGAATCATGAAAATGAAATATATTGTTATATTGATAAGGTCAAGCCGAACTGTGGGCTTTGTTACATGTTTGCAGCCCCTAGCACCGCCTATGTAGGTATATCTATAGACCCCAGCTCAGGTTTATCTGTGCTATTACCACCGGCGGTGTGCCGGACTCGTCTAACCGTGTCCGCGGTCTTGATGACCGATCAGTATTCTGGTTGAAGAGGCCGCTTAATTAGTGTTCGGCTGCTAGAGCCGCCACATATTCTTCTGCTCTTAAGGAGCGTTCTGTGTTTCCGCTAACTGTGATGACGCCACATGGGCCGGACATCTTGAGTTTAAGGTAGGCATAGTGCGGCACAACGTTGAAGTGAGCGAAGGCCGCTCTTTCGAGTAGCGTGTGATAGCCGCTTCAGAATGGAGCGATGTCGAAGACTAATTCTTCGCTTCTGAAGTTGTCGGGAGAACCGAATATAACCTCTAATACGAGGCAGCCCGTGCAACGGGCCTCAACGCCTGATATTACTCCTTTAAAGGTAGTGTTACTTTGGCTGATTCTTGATGGGTCTATCCCCATCTTGCGGACAGTGTCCTGATATATCAGATTAAGACTACTGCCGCCGTCCATAAGGACTCGTGTCAGATGGTATCCATCAATTATTGGGTCAAAAACCAAGGCATCCGATCCACTGTGCCGGATACTTGTCGGATGATCCCTGCGATCGAAAGTGATCGGGCAGGCCGACCAAGGATTGAATTTGGGGGCGACGGGCTCTACAGCGTATACGTCTCTGAGTACGCGTTTGCGCCTTCTCTTCGATATATGAGTTGCATAGATCATATTCACTGTTTTGACTTCTGGTGGGAATTTTTTCTGTCCCCCAGTGTTCGGCTAGCGAGGCTCATCCTTGTCTTCACTTGGCGTCTCCCTTCCTTTGTGTTCGGCGTTTAGCTTGCCGGCCTGCTTGAAGACCCAACATTCTCTGTGGGTGTGGTTCGCAAGTTTTTCGGGGGTGCCATGAATTTGACATAATCTGTCCAGGACCTTGTTCAGGCTGGACGGTCCATCTTTGTTGCCTTTAAACGGCTTCTTCCATTGACCGGGTCGAGAGCCCCTGAATCCGGCATTGACCGTCGTGTTGTCCGGACTCTCTTCATTGCTTCGACGCTTGTTTTTATTGCGTCGTGGCTTCCCGTTGCCATCCCTAATTTCGGATGTGCCTGGGTCGCTGGTGCCTCTATGGGCCAACCAGCTGTCCTCACCTGCGCAAAAGCGGGTCATAAGGCTTGTTAGGGCCGCCATTGTCCTTGGTTTTCGGCCGAGGTGTCTGGCGAGCCATTTGTCTCGGATACTATGCTTAAAGGCCGCCAGGGCTTCGGCATCCGGACAATCAACAATTTGATTCTTCTTAGTGAGAAATCTGTTCCAAAGCTTATGGGCTGATTCTCCGGGTTGTTGGATTATGTGACTTAAATCGTCTGCATCCGGAGGTCGGACATAGGTCCCTTGAAAATTGGCCCTGAAAGCATCCTCAAGTTCCTCCCAACTTCCAATTGAGTTTTCGGGGAGGCTTTTCAACCAATGTTGAGCTGGTCCTTTCAACTTGAGGGGCAGGTATTTAATGGCGTGGAGATCATCTCCGCGAGCCATGTGGATATGAAGGATAAAGTCCTCAATCCAGACCCCAGGGTCTGTCGTTCCGTCGTATGCCTCTATGTTTACGGGTTTGAATCCCTGTGGAAATTCATGATCCAGCACTTCATCAGTGAAGCACAGGGGGTGTGCAGCGCCCCTGTAATTGGATGTGTCGTGGCATGTTATAGATGGTTGTTGTGTTCAGGGTTGATTCCGAACTGGTATTCGATCAATATGATCATTTTGGTGGCTATGATCTTGCGCCGGAGCACGTCCTCTAGATCCATAGATGGACCTGGTCGCACTAGCCTTTTTGTCCAGGAGCTCATGTAAATCGTGTGTTGGCTTGTCACGCCCAATATGCGATACTATCCTAAAGAGACTCGAAGGTCCCACCAAGGATAGAACCGCATATTGAAACGCTTTTTCAAGGTGGATATCATTACATCAACATTACATAATAGATGGGGATACATACAAGAGGCATACAATGCCACACGAATACATCATCACAATACATAAGAGCATCATCCGACTACGGATGAAACACAAACAGAAACGCAAACAACATCCACCCTGCTAGCCCAGGCTGTCGACCTAGAACCTATCCCCTGATCGAAGAAGAAGCAGAAGAAGAACTCCAAAACAAGCAAACATCGCTCTCGCATCATGATCATCACATAACCTGTACCTGCAACTGTTGTTGTAGTAATCTGTGAGCCACGAGGACTCAGCAATCCCATTACCATGGGTATCAAGACTAGCAAAGCTTAAAGGGAAAGGAAGGGGCAAAGTGGTGAGGTTGCAGCAGCGACTAAGCATATATTGTGGCTAACATACGCAAATAAGAGCGAGAAGAGAGCAAGCGGATCGGTCGTGAAACTAGCAATGATCAAGAAGTGATCCTGAACTCCTACCTACGTCAAACATAATCCAAAACCGTGTTCACTTCCCGGACTCCGCCGAAAAGAGACCATCACGGCTACACACACGGTTGATGCGTTTTAATTCGGATCTAGTGTCAAGTTATCTACAACCAGACATTAACAAATTCCATCTGCCACATAACCGCGGGCACGGCTTTCGAAAGTTTATACCCTGCAGGGGTGTCCCAACTTAGCCCATGATAAGCTCTCGCGATCAATGGAGGATATACCTTCTCCCAGGAAGACCCGATCAGACTCGGAATCCCGGTTTACAAGACATTTCAACAATGGTAAAACAAGACCAGCAAAGCCGCCCGATGTGCCGACAAATCCCGATAGGAGCTGCACATATCTCGTTCTCAGGGCACACCGGATAAGCGAAGCGTACAGGAACCGACGTAACCCAAGTTGCCAAGGAATGGTCCCGCACGGTGCTCTAGTTTG
>NC_041389.1:417357325-417421602 GCF_002162155.2 Triticum dicoccoides | reverse complement strand
AACCCAAGGGAAAAAGGGCTAGGTGAAGCAAATGGTAAAACCAAGGTTGGGCCTTGCTGGAGGAGTTTTATTCAAAGCGAACTGTCAAGGGGGTCCCATAAATCACCCAACCGCGTAAGGAACACAAAATCCGGGAACATAACACCGGTATGGCGGAAACTAGGGTGGCAAGAGTGGAACAAAACACCAGGCATAAGGCCAAGTCTTCCACCCTTTACCAAGTATATAGATGCATTAATAATATAAGAGATATTGTGATATCCCAACATAATCCTGTCCACCATGGAGCAATCTTCAACTTCACCTGCAACTAACAATGCTATAAGAGGGGCTGAGCAGAGTGGTAACATAGCCAAGCAACAGTTTGCTAGGAAGGGTGAAAAAGGTTAGGGGCTGACATGGCAATTTGGGAGGCTTGAGGAACAAGTGATAGGTAGCGCAGCAAAGCGATAGAACGAAGCAACTAGCATAGCAATGATACTAGTGAGATCCAGGGTAGCGGTCATCTTGCCTGAAATCCCGCTAGGAAGAAGAACGAGTCCATGAAGAAGATGAACAGATGAAGCCGAACCAAGCGTAGACGAATGAATCCTCACGATCGCAACGAAACATGAACTATCGAGAAGAAACACACAACATAGTGAACACACAAGCATAAACATGGCATGATGCACAATCAAGTATGATGCATGTCCGGTTTAAGGAGGCATGGCATGGCAAAGTGCAACAAACAATACTACAAGTTAAGTGGAGCTCAATTTGCAATGAGTTGCATATTGACGAAACACCACATTCAAGTATTTGGTTCACTCTCGGTTATGCTACTCAACAATATTAAATGTTATTAAACATGGCAAGGGGTGAAGCATGTGAAAAACTACCTATCTAGACAAGTTTAAATGAGGCTGGAATAACAAACAACAATTCCAAAAAATCCCCATGTGCATATTTTAGATTTGGTACTATTCTGCCCTAAAATATATTTTATTGTTGTTAGACAGGAAAATAAAGTCCACCATGTTAAACTAGGCATTTTTTCACCCCATTTACATATAAAGTTTATTAAATTTGGAGCTACGGTTATTTAGTTATGAAATAAATCATTTTAATATGGCATTTATGCAAATTAATGCAAACAACAATTTAAACATTTTAAACATGGATGAAAGTGGCATAATGTGAGACTAGAAGAAATTATAAGCATTTTTCATATATAAAACATTTTAATATGATGCACGGTTCATGAGTTATTATATGCATGAAGTTCAAGGGTTTTTCTGTAAAACTGTAAATCACTGGATAATTGATAAAATCGCTGACAGGAAAAAAACTTAACGAGCTGAAACAAGCTGGCCCAACAGGAGAAAAAAACAGAGGAGGGGGCGCTGGGGTGTGGCCTCACCCATGGGCTTCGGCCCGGTCGGTGAAGATGAGGCCGGTTGGCGCTGTGCTCGGTCAACGCGGGCAGTGGAGGCATCGCCCCCCTGGTTCGAAGCAGGGGCGAAGCGCTGGCCTCGAACGACGATGGTGGCAGCAGGAACTCCGGCCAGTGAGGGTGCGGCTTGGGGGAGGCGGATAGGAAGGTCAGCGAGAGGTGTGGGGACGACGGATCCAGGCAGCGGCGCAAGGACGACGGTAGTGGTGCGGTCAATGGGCGGAGGCGACCCGATCCAGCGATGGGGAGCTCCTGCGTGGCACGACAAACTGAGAAGGGGCCGGCCTCGGCTCCAGCGGGTGGCTCCGTCGAACTGGTGACGAGCTGGTCGGGGCTCTCTACTCCTGGCGCCATGGATGGGGACTCCTACGGGATGGAGACAAAAGAAAGAGAGAAGTGAGAGGGGAGAGAGCTAGAGGAAAGTGGGGATGGAAGGAGAAGCAACGGGCAAGACATGCGGATCCTGGTCGCCGGCGGCTGGCGAAGGGCAGAGCTGCTCCCGATCCATCCTGGATTGAGGCACGGGACGAGGGGACGAGGCGCCCGGGCCTCGCGGCGCTGCGCGGGGCTGCTGGATGAACTGGGACGATGGGGCCTTTCGATCTGGATCTGACGTTCCAGATCGATGGTGGGGAGCTGCACTGGGTAGTTGGCTGTGGTGTGGTGGATCTGGTGGTGCGAGGTGGCGGTTGTGGGCTGGCCAGGCGCGGAAAACAAGGAGCAGCGGCGGCTGCACGGGAATGGAGGGCGAGGGCTAGGGCTAGGTTTAGTCCAAAATATGTATGAGGTTAGACTATATATAGGGGAAGGGAAGGAATTTGGATCACCCGATTGAGATCGGACGCCCGAGAAAGAATAGACTAGGGTAGTCCAAATAATAAAATGAAGATGTTTTATAGATGTTGGAGGATGATCCGGACTTGTTAGTCATGACCGCCCGGATCGGGTCCGGGAAAATTTTGGACACGGCAAGAAGGGTCGTGGTTGTGTAGAGAGACAAGGCGATCGTGTGGAAGAGTGTGGTTTGGCTCAGAACGGTCAGCGAAGATAAAGGAGAGAAGTGGCAACTAAACACGGGTGCAAGTTTTATGAAAACATGCAGATGCAATGCGCGTGATGCTATGAGATGAGATGCATGACAAGAACAAAATGCAAAACAAAAGACAAAAACCCAACCACGAAGGAAATAACATATCGCATCTCCGGAAAAGGCAAGAGTTGGAGTTACGAATATGGAAAGTTATATCCGGGGCGTTACAACACTCCACCACTACGAGAGGATCTCGTCCCGAGATCTAGGATGGCACCAGAGGGAAAAGAAAGAGGAAGAGAAGAGGTAAAACTAAGTTGCTTCTTTGACGAACGAGTGAAACCACGAACCTTGAGAGGTTGAGCAATTAAAAAGAAAGAGTACAACAGAGATGAACAAGATTGCAAACAATCCGTGGGAAAAAAGGAACAAGGATCATTACGAGAACTTGACGGTTGCAAAGACATGAATCAAGAGTTTAATGGACAAGATAGAGTTCGAAACCACTCCGGTTAAAACAAGATGAGAGAGGAAGAATTCGAGCAGCACTCCGTTTGAACATGGAAGGACTAGAACATGAACTTGAGAAGATGGGATGATACTTGATGAAATCAACAACACACTACCTCCAAAACTATTGAAAGAATGGCACAAGGGGTAAGAAAGATTTCAGACAGCTCTCCGGTTGAGGAAGGAGGCAAAACTTCATAAGATGAGAGAACTCGAATGAAAACACGACACACCGGTTAAATGGATAAGCATGAAAAGAACATGATCTTGACAAAACGAGGTGATGGGTGAAGAGCGCAGCATCACAATGACTCCAAAATGAAAGAATAGATGCTAGATCGTTGTGATAAAGGGAACGAAGAAGGAAATGACAACTCCTACCACAATTGAATTTGGAAAGCATCCTTGCAAGAAGGTTAGAACAAAGTTGTTGGAAG
The DNA here is from genome assembly GCF_002162155.2 of Triticum dicoccoides. NCBI lineage: Eukaryota > Viridiplantae > Streptophyta > Magnoliopsida > Poales > Poaceae > Triticum > Triticum dicoccoides. Next base: position 417,418,190 of record NC_041389.1, on the reverse strand, counting down.
ACCAACAACGAAAAGAATAAGTTTGTAGTGGGCTTATGGAAACATCTCAACATTATGAGGTGACAACCGACCACTAAAGGAAACAATTGCTTGCTTTAGATCGACGAAGAGATGAACACTTCTTCCACAAAGATGATAAAGAGATAACTTGGATCATTGATAAGCACCACAAATAGCAACATTCCCAATGGAAGGCTTTAGGTGAAATATGACACAAGATAACTCCAAGGAAGAAAACGATGGGTTTAAAATACCTCATTCTTGACAACATGTGAATCGAGAAACATGAATGGAAATTGTCAAGAGTGACATAACACCACCTCAAAAGATAAGGTAGAAAGAATTGCACTTTGGAATGCAAGATGAAGAATACTTGAGCTCCTCAAAATAAAACATGTGTTGAGCACCATGTTTATTTTAGAGTGTAGCTTGGCGGATCATAGCTTCGAGAGAAATCTTGAAGAACAATTGAAGAATGAAAAGTATCCTTGACGAACCACCATGTAGAGCCTCCATGAAGAACTCCGGTAATGAAAGGATGATAGAAAGAAAGAGAAGTTGAAAACACAAGGTGAAGCCTTGCGATGATTTAGATGGAGCTTTGCGACGATATAACAGAGAAAACTTGGAACTCCGGAAACGAAAAGATGAAACATCTCGAACCGGGAAATGTGACATGATGAACAACTCTGGAAAGAAGAAACTAGATTACTTGGATGAAACAATAATAAGAATTACGTTATGCCTATCCTTCACCAATTTAAATTGATGACAAGCAACGGATTTGGCATACTACTTATTCTCGTAGAAAGGATTAAGAGGGATATAGCGTAAACTTGAGAAGGTATTGATAGAACCACCGGTGGGATTGGAAACAACGAATGAATTGATATGATAACAAAGGAAGTGAAATCTTGAACGAACCACCGTAAGAACTGAAAATGAACATAGCAAAGGCACAATTCACCGAGAAGAATTGGAAAACGAATGAAGATGCTTGAGGGGATTTAGATACATGAGAACGAAGAGATCATGAGCTGACTAAAGAGTATACTTGAACGATCCACCGGTAAGATTTGGAGAACAACAGCTGAAAGCTGAGAATGAGTAATATTCAGAAATGATGGCCTTCAGATGATCAAGAAAGGAAGCAACTCGTGAAATGCGTCGGATGGTTGAAAAGAATTCTCACAATAGAAAACAATTATGAGAGGATGGCATAAAGCTAGAACTATGAATCTTCAAGAGAAGGGACAAGATTTAGAGGAAAAACTCTTCTTCAATCTTCAACTGACGATAAGAAACACCACCAAAATTACTGAGATACTCCGGGAGAATAAAAAGCGAAGAGGTTGAGCCAACAATGAAAAGAATTTGAAAGCGATCTTGGAGAAGGCATGTGACTGATGGAATCCATTCTTACGTCACACTTGAATAGAATTTAAGAATAACTCCGGAATAATTAGAAGAGTCGGGTAAGATCCTGGGAAAAGACCTGTGGGTTAGGGCCCACTGGAAAGAAACATCATTGAAGGATTGCTTGAAATAGAGATTGCACCTGTAGAATTAAATAGCTTGAATGAGAGAAAAACCTTGAAGTAACTCAAACGGATTAAGAATGGGAACTTGATTCTTCTGAGATATCTTGAGCACTCCGGATAAGAATAGAGAGAGATGAACAATTAAGAGGTGCACCGACATGGAAAAACATTTGAAACGAGGAAATGGATATGATAAACACCGAAAGCTTGAATTGGATCCACCGGAAAAGAATACGAGAATGAAGAATGATGAACTTGAAACTGTTGAGCATCTTCATGGGAAATCACCGGATAAGAACATTGAAAGAAAAAATGAAGAGACTTCACATCCATAAAATGGATACTTATTAAGAAATATGAGTCCTTGAAGAAAAAGGGTGGGAGGGCGGGAATAAACAAAGGCAACTTGGGGCAGATGGAATGGATACCGTTGAGAAAACTTAGAATTGATCTTGCGGATGTTGAAATGATCGGATCCACTTGAAAAGAAGCACACCGGTTGAAAAAGAATTGACATGACAACCTCGATGATCAAGAAGGATTAGCACTCCCATAGAAATATGAGAACACCATTTAGGGAACGTATGGATCAACACTTGACATCGAAGCAACTCGAATACCACAAATAAAACAAAACAAAGGATTGGCTTGCAGAATAAGCCGGAACAAATAAATATGATAGAGATTTACCCAATCCCATATCATGCATTTTTCAGAAAGATATTCTAGGAGCTACTTGAATTCCCACCTATAAAACTCCCGAAACTTTCTGGTTATGCAATCTGGTGTTGGGGATACACGGGAAGCAATATATCTCACCCAAACTAACAATCCCTACATCCAGTTGTATCCATCCGTCAACACATAACCAAGAAAACTCCGGAAATCACGTACCTCAACCTTCAAAAAGCATCCGTTATACGAGCTATGGCAATACTCCCGAACTCCCGCCCCAGTATTGGGTGGCGTCGAGGTTATCTCACCAACAACTGCATAAAAGAGATTTTCGATGTCGGCAAAACTCAGGTATTCTAGAACTGCAACGATAAAATTGTGACGACAACACCTCGGAGCTCAACTCCCCGGGTCACTACCACATAAAAGACAGGAGGAACCAAGAACAATGTTCTCGTCACAAAACCATCGGAACGATTCCAAGATACCCGCGTGATCCTAATTTTTTTTTGTGAAATTTGAGGAGAGGAAAGTCAAAACATCTACGTCAGGAGACCTCACCAGAGCGACGAAGGGGGTTGAGTAAAAAGAATCCTACTCTTCGATATATATATAATCTTAAGACTAAAAATAGTTTTCTTCTAGACTCAACAACGGCCAACAATCAAGGGGGCTCCTATGGTCGGTCGAGGCTCTGATTACCAACTTGTCACGCCCAATATGCGATACTATCCTAAAGAGACTCGAAGGTCCCACCAAGGATAGAACCGCATATTGAAACGCTTTTGCAAGGCGGATATCATTACATCAACATTACATAATAGATGGGGATACATACAAGAGGCATACAATGCCACACGAATACATCATCACAATACATAAGAGCATCATCCGACTACGGATGAAACACAAACAGAAACTCAAACGACATCCACCCTGCTAGCCCAGGCTGCCGACCTGGAACCTATCCCCTGACCGAAGAAGAAGCAGAAGAAGAACTCCGAAACAAGCAAACATCACTCTCGCGTCATGATCATCGCATAACCTGTACCTGCAACTGTTGTTGTAGTAATCTGTGAGCCACGAGGACTCAGCAATCCCATTACCATGGGTATCAAGACTAGCAAAGCTTAAAAGGAAAGGAAGGGGTAAAGTGGTGAGGTTGCAGCAGCGACTAAGCATATATGGTGGCTAACATACGCAAATAAGAGCGAGAAGAGAGGAAGCAGATCGGTCGTGAAACTAGCAATGATCAAGAAGTGATCCTGAACTCCTACCTACGTCAAACATAACCCAAAACCATGTTCACTTCCTGGACTCCGCCGAAAAGAGACCATCACGGCTACACACACGGTTGATGTGTTTTAATTCGGATCTGGTGTCAAGTTATCTACAACCGGACATTAACAAATTCCCATCTGCCACATAACCGCAGGCACGGCTTTCGAAAGTTTATACCCTGCAGGGGTGTCCCAACTTAGCCCATGATAAGCTCTTGCGATCAACGAAGGATATACCTTCTCCCAGGAAGACCCGATCAGACTCGGAATCCCGGTTTACAAGACATTTCGACAATGGTAAAACAAGACCAGCAAAGCCGCCCGATGTGCCGACAAATCCCGATAGGAGCTGCACATATCTCGTTCTCAGGGCACACCGGATAAGCAAAGCGTACAGGAACCAACGTAACCCAAGTTGCCAAGGAATGGTCCCGCACGGTGCTCTAGTTTGGACCAACACTCGGAGGAGCACTCGCCCGGGGGGGGGGGGGTAAATAAAGATGACCCTTGGGCTCCGGAAACCCAAGGGAAAAAGGGCTAGGTGAGGCAAATGGTAAAACCAAGGTTGGGCCTTGCTGGAGGAGTTTTATTCAAAGCGAACTGTCAAGGGGGTCCCATAAATCACCCAACCGCGTAAGGAACGCAAAATCCGGGAACATAACACCAGTATGACAGAAACTAGGGCGGCAAGAGTGGAACAAAACACCAGGCATAAGGCCGAGTCTTCCACCCTTTACCAAGTATATAGATGCATTAATAATATAAGAGATATTGTGATATCCCTGTTGGGGAACGTAGTAATTTCAAAAAAAATCCTACGCACACGCAAGATCATGGTGATGCATAGCAACGAGAGGGCAGAGTAATGTCCACGTACCCTCGTAGACCGTAAGCGGAAGCGTTATGACAACGCGGTTGATGTAGTCGTACGTCTTCACGATCCGACCGATCCAAGTACCGAACGTACGGCACCTCCGAGTTCAGCACATGTTCAGCTCAATGACGATCCCCGGACTCCGATCCGGCAAAGTGTCGGGGATGAGTTCCATCAGCATGACGGTGTGGTGACGATGATGATGTTCTACCGGCGCAGGGCTTCGCCTAAACTCCACGACGATATGACCGAGGTGGAATATGGTGGAGGGGGGCACCGCACACGGCTAAGGAATGATCACGTAGATCAACTTGTGTGTCCTAGGGTGCCCCCTGCCCCCGTATATAAAGGAGGGAGGGGGAGGTGCGGCCGGCCCCCTAGGGGTGCGCCTGGAGGAGTCCTACTCCCATCGGGAGTAGGACTGCCCCCTCTTGCCTTGGTGGAGAAGGAAAGGGGGGAGGGGAAAGAGGAAAGGGGGGCGCCGCCCCACCCCCCCTTCCTTGTCCTATTCGGACTAAGGGGGAAGGGGGCGCGCGGCCTGCCCTGGCCGGCCCTCCTCTTCTCCCTCATGGCCCACTAAGGCCCATTAACCCCCGAGAGGGTTCCGGTAACCCCCCGGTGTTCCGGTAAAATCCCGATTTCACCCGGAACTATTCTGATATCCAAATATAGGCTTCCAATAGATCAATCTTTATGTCTCGGCCATTTCGAGACTCCTCATCATGTCCGTGATCACATCCGGGACTACGAACAACCTTCGGTACATCAAAACTTATAAACTCATAATAAAACTGTCATTGTAACGTTAAGCGTGCGGACCCTACGGGTTCGAGAACTATGTAGACATGACCTAGAACTATTCTCGGTCAATAACCAATAGCGGAACCTTGATGCTCATATTGGCTCCTACATATTCTATGAAGATATTTATCTGTCAAACCGCATAACAACATACGTTGTTCCCTTTGTCATCGGTATGTTACTTGCCCGAGATTCGATCGTCGGTATCCAATACCTAGTTCAATCTCGTTACTGGCAAGTCTCTTTACTCGTTACGTAATGCATCATTCCGTAACTAACTCATTAGCTACATTGCTTGCAAGGCTTATAGTGATGTGCATTACCGAGAGGGCCCAGAGATACCTCTCCGACAATTGGAGTGACAAAACCTAATCTCGAAATACGCCAACCCAACATGTACCTTTGGAGACACCTGTAGTACTCCTTTATAATCACCCAGTTACGTTGTGACGTTTGGTAGCACCCAAAGTGTTCCTCCGGTAAACGGGAGTTGCATAATCTCATAGTTACAGGAACATGTATAAGTCATGAAGAAAGCAATAGCAATATACTAAACGATCAAGTGCTAGGCTAACGGAATGGGTCATGTCAATCACATCATTCTCCTAATGATGTGATCCCATTAATCAAATGACAACACATGTCTATGGCTAGGAAACATAACCATCTTTGATTAATGAGCTAGTCAAGTAGAGGCATACTAGTGACTATATGTTTGTCTATGTATTCACACATGTATCATGTTTCCGGTTAATACAATTCTAGCATGAATAATAAACATTTATCATGATATGAGGAAATAAATAATAACTTTATTATTGCCTCTAGGGCATATTTCCTTCAGTCTCCCACTTGCACTAGAGTCAATAATCTAGATTACACAGTAATGATTCTAACACCCATGGAGTCTTGGTGCTGATCATGTTTTGCTCGTGGAAGAGGCTTAGTCAATGGGTCTGCAACATTCAGATCCGTATGTATCTTGCAAATCTCTATGTCTCCCACCTGGACTTGATCCCGGATGGAATTGAAGCGTCTCTTGATGTGCTTGGCCCTCTTGTGAAATCTGGATTCCTTTGCCAAGGCAATTGCACCAGTATTGTCACATAAGATCTTCATTGGTCCCGATGCACTAGGTATGACACCTAGATCGGAAATGAACTCCTTCATCCAGACTCCTTCATTTGCTGCTTCCGAAGCATCTATGTACTCCGCTTCACATCTAGATCCCGCCACGACGCTTTGTTTAGAACTGCACCAACTTACAGCTCCACCATTTAATAAAAACACGTATCCGGATTGCGATTTAGAATCGTTCGGATCAGTGTCAAAGCTTGCATCGACGTAACCATTTACGACTAGCTCTTTGTCACCTCCATATACGAGAAACATATCCTTAGTCCTTTTCAGGTATTTCAGGATGTTCTTGACCGCTGTCCAGTGATCCACTCCTAGATTACTTTGGTACCTTCCTGCCAAGCTTATTGCTAAGCACACGTCAGGTCTGGTACACAACATTGCATACATGATAGAGCCTATGGCTGAAGCATAGGGAATATCTTTCATTTTCTCTCTATCTTCTGCTGTGGTCGGGCATTGAGTTTCACTCAACTTCACACCTTGTACTACGGGCAAGAACCCTTTCTTTGCCTGATCCATTTTGAACTTTTTCAAAACTTTATCAAGGTATGTGCTTTGTGAAAGTCCAATTAAGCGTCTTGATCTATCTCTATAAATCTTGATGCCCAATATATAAGCAGCTTCACCGAGGTCTTTCATAGAAAAACTTTTATTCAAGTATCCCTTTATGCTATCCAGAAATTCTATATCATTTACAATTAATAATATGTCATCTACATATAATATCAGAAATGCTACAGAGCTCCCACTCACTTTCTTGTAAATACAGGCTTCTCCAAAAGTCTATATAAAACCATATGCTTTGATCACACTATCAAAGCGGTTTTTCCAACTCCGAGATGCTTGCACCATTCCATAAATGGATCGCTGGAGCTTGCACACTTTGTTAGCACCTTTTGGATCAACAAAACCTTCTGGCTGCATCATATACAACTCTTCTTCCAGAAATCCATTCAAGAATGTAGTTTTGACATCCATTTGCCAAATTTCATAATCATCAAATGCAGCAATTGCTAACATGATTCGGACAGACTTAAGCATCGCTACGGGTGAGAAAGTCTCATCGTAGTCAACCCCTTGAACTTGTCGAAAACCTTTTGCAACAAGTCGAGCTTTATAGACAGTTACATTACCATCAGCGTCAGTCTTCTTCTTAAAAATCCATTTATTCTCAATGGCTTGCCGATCATCGGGCAAGTCAACCAAAGTCCATACTTTGTTCTAATACATGGATCCCATCTCAGATTTCATGGCCTCTAGCCATTTTGCGGAATCTGGGCTCATCATCGCTTCCTCATAGTTCGTAGGTTCATCATGGTCAAGTAACATGACTTCCAGAATAGGATTACTGTACCACTCTGGTGCGGATCTTACTTTGGTAGACCTACGAGGTTCAGTAGAAACTTGATCTGAAGTTTCATGATCAATATCATTAGCTTCCTCATTGATTGGTGTAGTTGTCACAGGAACCGGTTCTTGTGATGAACTACTTTCCAATAAGGGAGCAGGTACAGTTACCTCATCAAGTTCTACTTTCCTCCCACTCACTTCTTTCGAGAGGAACTCCTTCTCTAGAAAGGATCCGAATTTTGCAACAAAATTTTTGCCTTCAGATCTGTGATAGAAGGTGTACCCAACAGTCTCTTTTGGGTATCCTATGAAGACACATTTGTCCGATTTGGGTTCGAGCTTATCTGGTTGAAGTTTCTTCACATAAGCATCGCAGCCCCAAACTTTAAGAAACGACAACTTTGGTTTCTTGCCAAACCACAGTTCATGAGGCGTCGTCTCAACGGATTTTGATGGTGCCCTATTTAACGTGAATGCGGCCGTCTCTAAAGCATAACCCCAAAACAATAGCGGTAAATCAGTAAGAGACATCATAGATCGCACCATATCTAGTAAAGTACGATTACGACATTCGGACACACCATTTCGTTGTGGTGTTCTGGGTGGCGTGAGTTGCGAAACTATTCCGCATTGTTTCAAATGTAAACCAAACTCGTAACTCAAATATTCTCCTCCACGATCAGATCGTAGAAATTTTATTTTCTTGTTACGATGATTTTCCACTTCACTCTGAAATTCTTTGAACTTTTCAAATGTTTCAGACTTGTGTTTCATTAAGTAGATATACCCATATCTGCTCAAATCAACTATGAATGTGAGAAAATAACGATACCCGCCGCGAGCCTCAACATTCATTGGACCACAAACATCAGTATGTATGATTTCCAACAAATCAGTTGCTCGCTCCATAGTTCCAGAGAACGGCGTTTTAGTCATCTTGCCCATGAGGCACGGTTCGCAAGTACCAAGTGATTCATAATCAAGTGATTCCAAAAGCCCATCAGTATGGAGTTTCTTCATGCGCTTTACACCGATATGACCTAAACGGCAGTGCCACAAATAAGTTGCACTATCATTATCAACTCTGCATCTTTTGGTTTCCACACTATGAATATGTGTATCACTACTATCGAGATTCAATAAAAATAGACCACTCTTCAAGGGTGCATGACCATAAAAGATATTACTCATATAAATAGAACAACCATTATTCTCTGACTTAAATGAATAACCGTCTCGCATCAAACAAGATCCAGATATAATGTTCATGCTCAACGCTGGCACCAAATAACAATTATTTAGGTCTAAAACTAATCCCGATGGTAGATGTAGAGGTAGCGTGCCGACCGCGATCACATCGACTTTGGAACCATTTCCCACGCGCATCGTCACCTCGTCCTTAGCCAATCTTCGCTTAATCCGTAGTCCCTGTTTCGAGTTGCAAATATTAGCAATAGAACCAGTATCAAATACCCAGGTACTACTGCGAGTATTAGTAAGGTACACATCAATAACATGTATATCACATATACCTTTGTTCACTTTGCCATCCTTCTTATCCGCCAAATACTTGGGGCAGTTCCGCTTCTAGTGTCCAGTCTGCTTGCAGTAGAAGCACTCAGTCTCAGGTTTAGGTCCAGACTTGGGTTTCTTCTCTTGAGTAGCAACTTGTTTGCTGTTCTTCTTGAAGTTCCCCTTCTTCTTCCCTTTGCCTTTTTCTTGAAAATGGTGGTCTTGTTAACCATCAACACTTGATGCTCCTTCTTGATTTCTACCTCCGCGGCTTTTAGCATTGCGAAGAGCTCGGGAATAGTCTTGTCCATCCCTTGCATATTATAGTTCATCACGAAGCTCTTGTAGCTTGGTGGCAGTGATTGAAGAATTCTGTCAATGACACTATCATCAGGAAGATTAACTCCCAGTTGAATCAAGTGATTATTATACCCAGACATTTTGAGTATGTGTTCACTGACAGAACTATTCTCCTCCATCTTGCAGCTATAGAACTTATTGGAGACTTCATATCTCTCAATCCGGGCATTTGCTTGAAATATTAACTTCAACTCCTGGAACATCTCATATGCTCCATGACGTTCAAAACGTCGTTGAAGACCCGGTTCTAAGCCGTAAAGCATGGCACACTGAACTATCGAGTAGTCATCAGCTTTGCTCTGCCAGATGTTCTTAACGTCGTCAGTTGCATCAGCAGCAGGCCTGGCACCCAGTGGTGCTTCCAGGACGTAATTCTTCTATGCAACAATGAGGATAATCCTCAGCTTACGGACCCAGTCCGTGTAATTGCTGCCATCATCTTTCAACTTTGCTTTCTCAAGGAACGCATTAAAATTCAACGGAACAACAGCACGAGCCATCTATCTACAACAAACATAGACAAGCAAGATACTATCAGGTACTAAGTTCATGATAAATTTAAGTTCAGTTAATCATATTACTTAAGAACTCCCACTTAGATAGACATCCCTCTAATCCTCTAAGTGATTACGTGATCCATATCAACTACACCATGTCCGATCGTCACGTGAGATGGAGTAGTTTCAATAATGAACATCAATATGTTGATCATATCTACTATATGATTCATGCTCGACCTTTCGGTCTCCGTGTTCCGAGGCCATATCTGTTATATGCTAGGCTCGTCAAGTTTAACCTGAGTATTCCGCGTGTGCAACTGTTTTGCACCCGTTGTATTTGAACGTAGAGCCTATCACACCCGATCATCACGTGGTGTCTCAGCACGAAGAACTTTCGCAACGGTGCATACTCAGGGAGAACACTTCTTAATAATTTAGTGAGAGATCATCTTAAAATGCTACCGTCAATCAAAGCAAGATAAGATGCATAAAGGATAAACATCACATGCAATCAATATAAGTGATATGATATGGCCATCATCATCTTGTGCTTGTGATCTCCATCTTCGAAGCACCGTCGTCATCACCATACCAGCGCGACACCTTGATCTCCATCGTAGCATCGTTGACGTTACGCCATCTATTGCTTCTACGACTATCGCTACCGCTTAGTGATAAAGTAAAGCAATTACAGGGCGTTTGCATTTCATACAATAAAGCGACAACCATATGGCTCCTGCCAGTTGCCGATAACTTCGGTTACAAAACATGATCATCTCATACAATAAAATATAGCATCATGTCTTGACCATATCACATCACAACATGCCCTGCAAAAACAAGTTAGACGTCCTCTACTTTGTTGTTGCAAATTTTACGTGGCTGCTACGGGCTTAGCAAGAACCGTTCTTACCTACGAATCAAAACCACAACGATAGTTCGTCAAGTTAATGCTGTTTTAACCTTCGCAAGGACCGGGCGTAGCCACACTCGGTTCAGCTAAAGTGAGAGAGACAGACACCCGCCAGTCACCTTTAAGCACGAGTGCTCGTAACGGTGAAACCAGTCTCGCGTAAGTGTACGCGTAATGTCGGTCCGGGCCACTTCATCTCACAATACCGCTGAGCCAAAGTATGACATGTTGGTAAGCAGTATGACTTGTATTGCCCACAACTCACTTGTGTTCTACTCATGCATATGACGTCTACGCATAAAACCTGGCTCGGATGCCACTGTTGGGGAACGTAGTAATTTCAAAAAAATTCCTACGCACACACAAGATCATGGTGATGCATAGCAACGAGAGGGGAGAGTAATGTCCACGTACCCTCGTAGACCGTAAGCGGAAGCGTTATGACAACGCGGTTGATGTAGTCGTACGTCTTCACGATCCGACCGATCCAAGTACCGAACGTATGGCACCTCCGAGTTCAGCACACGTTCAGCTCGATGACGATCCCCGGACTCCGATCCAGCAAAGTGTCGGGGATGAGTTCCGTCAGCACGACGGCGTGGTGACGATGATGATGTTCTACCGGCGCAGGGCTTCGCCTAAACTCCGTGACGATATGACCGAGGTGGAATATGGTGGAGGGGGGCACCGCACACGGCTAAGGAACGATCACGTAGATCAACTTGTGTGTCCTAGGGTGCCCCCTGCCCCCGTATATAAAGGAGGGGGGAGGTGCGGACGGCCCCCTAGGGGTGCGCCTGGAGGAGTCCTACTCCCATCGGGAGTAGGACTCCCCCCTCTTGCCTTGGTGGAGAAGGAAAGGGGGGAGGGAAAGAGGAAAGGCCCCCCCTTCCTTGTCCTATTCGGACTAAGGGGGGAGGGGGCATGCGGCCTGCCCTGGCCGGCCCTCCTCTTCTCCCTCATGGCCCACTAAGGCCCATTAACCCCAGGGAGGGTTCTGGTAACCCCCTGGTGTTCCGGTAAAATCCCGATTTCACCCGAAACCATTCCGATATCCAAATATAGGCTTCCAATATATCAATCTTTATGTCTCGACCATTTCGAGACTCCTCATCATGTCCGTGATCACATCCGGGACTCCGAACAACCTTCGGTACATCAAAACTTAATAAAACTGTCATCGTAACGTTAAGCGTGCGGACCCTACGGGTTCGAGAACTATGTAGACATGACCTAGAACTATTCTCGGTCAATAACCAATAGCGGAACCTGGATGCTCATATTGGCTCCTACATATTCTACGAAGATCTTTATCGGTCAAACCACATAACAACATACGTTGTTCCCTTTATCATCGGTATGTTACTTGCCCGAGATTCGATCATCGGTATCCAATAGCTAGTTCAATCTCATTACTGGCAAGTCTCTTTACTCGTTATGTAATGCATCATTCCGTAACTAACTCATTAGCTACATTGCTTGCAAGGCTTATAGTGATGTGCATTACCGAGAGGGCCCAGAGATACCTCTCCGATAATCGGAGTGACAAAACCTAATCTCGAAATACGCCAACCCAACATGTACCTTTGGAGACACCTGTAGTACTCCTTTATAATCACTCAGTTACGTTGTGACGTTTGGTAGCACCCAAAGTGTTCGTCCGGTAAACGGGAGTTGCATAATCTCATAGTTACAGGAACATGTATAAGTCATGAAGAAAGCAATAGCAATATACTAAACGATCAAGTGCTAGGCTAACGGAATGGGTAATGTCAATCACATCATTCTCCTAATGATGTGATCCCATTAATCAAATGACAACACATGTCTATGGTTAGGAAACATAACCATCTTTGATTAATGAGCTAGTCAAGTAGAGGCATACTAGTGACTATATGTTTGTCTATGTATTCACACATGTATCATGTTTCTGGTTAATACAATTCTAGCATGAATAATAAACATTTATCATGATATGAGGAAATAAATAATAACTTTATTATTGCCTCTAGGGCATATTTCCTTCAATCCCAACATAATCCTGTCCACCATGGAGCAATCTTCAACTTCACCTGCAACTAACAACGCTATAAGAGGGGCTGAGCAGAGCGGTAACATAGCCAAGCAACGGTTTGCTAGGAAGGGTGAAAAAGGTTAGGGGCTGACATGGCAATTTGGGAGGCTTGAGGAACAAGTCATAGGTAGCACAGCAAAGCGATAGAACGAAGCAACTAGCATAGCAATGGTAGTAGTGAGATCCAGGGTAGCGGTCATCTTGCCTGAAATCCCGCTAGGAAGAAGAACGAGTCCATGAAGAAGATGAACGGATGAAGCCGAACCAAGCGTAGACGAATGAATCCTCACGATCGCAACGAAACAGGAACTATCGAGAAGAAACACACAACATAGTAAACACACAAGCATAAACATGGCATGATGCACAATCAAGTATGATGCATGTCCGGTTTAAGGAGGCATGGCATGGCAAAGTGCAACAAACAATACTACAAGTTAAGTGGAGCTCAATTTGCAACGAGTTGCATATTGACGAAACACCACATTCAAGTATTTGGTTCACTCTCGGTTATGCTACTCAACAATATTAAATGTTATTAAACATGGCAAGGGGTGAAGCATGTGAAAAACTACCTATCTAGACAAGTTTAAATGAGGCCGGAATAACAAACAACAATTCCGAAAAATCCCGATGTGCATATTTTAGATTTGGTACTGTTCTGCCCTAAAATATATTTTATTGTTGTTAGACAGGAAAATAAAGTCCACCATGTTAAACTAGGCATTTTCCACCCCATTTACATATATAGTTTATTAAATTTGGAGCTACGGTTATTTAGTTATGAAATAAATCATTTTAACATGGCATTTATGCAAATTAATGCAAACAACAATTTAAACATTTTAAACATGGATGAAAGTGGCATAATGTGAGACTAGAAGAAATTCTAAGCATTTTTCATATATAAAACATTTTAATATGATGCACGGTTCATGAGTTATTATATGCATGAAGTTCAAGGGTTTTTCTGTAAAACTGTAAATCACCGGATAATTGATAAAATCGCAAACAGGAAAAAAAACTTAACAGGCTGAAACAAGCTGGCCCAACAGGAGAAAAAAACCAGAGGAGGGGGGCGCTGGGGTGTGGCCTCACCCATGGGCTTCGGCCCGGTCGGTGAAGATGAGGCCGATTGGCGCTGTGCTCGGTCAACGCGGGCACTGGAGGCATCGGCCCCTTGGTTCGAAGAAGAGGCGAAGCGCTGGCCTCGAACGACGATGGCGGCAGCAAGAACTCCGGCCAGCGAGGGTGCGGCTTGGGGAAGGCGGAGAGGAAGGTCAGCGAGAGGCGTGGGGACGGCGGATCCAGGCAGCGGCGCAAGGACGATGGTAGCGGTGCGGTCAACGGGCGGAGGCGACCCGATCCGGCGGTGGGGAGCTCCTGCATGGCACGATGAACTAAGAAGGGGCCGGCCTCGGCTCCAGCGGGTGGCTCCGTCGAACTGGTGACGAGCTGGTCGGGGCGCTCTACTCCTGGCGCCATGGATGGGGACTCCTACGGGACGGAGACAAGAGAAAGAGAGAAGTGAGAGGGAGAGAGAGCTAGAGGAAAGCGGGGATGGAAGGAGAAGCAACGGGCAAGACGTGCAGATCCTGGTCGCCGGCGGTTGGCGAAGGGCAGAGTTGCTCCCGATCCATCCTGGATCGAGGCACGGGACGAGGGGACGAGGCGCTCGGGCCTCGCGGCGCTGCGCGAGGCTGCTGGATGAACTGGGACGACGGGGCCTTTCGATCTGGATCTGAAGTTCCAGATCGACGGTGGGGAGCTGCACTGGGTAGTTGGCTGTGGTGTGGTGGATCTAGTGGTGCGAGGTGGCGGCTGTGGGCTGGCCAGGCGCGGAAAACAAGGAGCGGCGGCGGCTGCACGGGAATGGAGGGCGAGGGCTAGGGCTAGGTTTAGTCCAAAATAGGTATGAGGTTAGACTATATATAGGGGAAGGGAAGGAATTTGGATCACCCGATTGAGATCGGACGCCCGAGAAAGAATAGACTAGGGTAGTCCAAATAATAAAACGAAGATGTTTTATAGATGTTGGAGGATGATCCGGACTTGTTAGTCATGACCGTCCGGACCGGGTCCGGGAAAATTTCGGACACGGCAAGAAGGGTCGTGGTTGTGTAGAGAGACAAGGCGATCGTGTGCAAGAGTGTGGTTTGGCTCGGAACGGTCAGCGAAGATAAAGGAGAGAAGCGGCAACTAAACACGGGTGCAAGTTTTATGAAAACATGCAGATGCAATGCGCATGATGCTATAAGATGAGATGCATGACAAGAACAAAATGCAAAACAAAAGACAAAAACCCAACCACGAAGGAAATAACATATCGCATCTCCGGAAAAGGCAAGAGTTGGAGTTACGAATATGAAAGTTGTATCCGGGGCGTTACATGGCTTGTGTGCAGCGTCAGTAGCTGCTCTGTCGCGGCCACGAGGTGGTCGGTCCGGCTGATCGGCCGTATTATTCTTCGGCGGGATGGGCTCTAAGGCCTCATCGTCGAATTCGGGCAGCAGCTTGCGCTTTGGGTAGCTCTTTGTGTGGAGATCATCGCCATGTGTTTTCTTCAGTGTCTAGCACTTTGTTCCATCAGCGGTTGAACGTATCCTGCGCGGCCTTTAGCCTTTGCTTCTGCTTCTTTAGGCTCCTCGCAGTGGCCATAAGCCTTCTGTGGAAGTTCTCTTGTTCCAAACGTTTTTCCGGGATGATGAGTGCGTCATCGTCCGAACTGTCCTCCTCTCCGAAGACAGGTTGATGAGTTTGACCCTCGAGATCGCCGTGATTGGGCGTCAGCTCCAGGCTATGTTCGGCGTGACCTGGCTCCTCCTGCTCCATCGCTGGATCCATATGGTCGTTGTTGCCTTTGGAGTCGACCGGGGTGTCAATTTTTCTTGCGTTGTTATCGCTATTTTTACTGTGGCTGGACTTAGACCGGCGCCTGCGCCGTCGCTTTGGTTTCTGCCCGGGGGGATTATCCTCCGTTGCATCCTTTTTGTCGCCGTTGTCCTCCTTGGGTGTGTCCATCATGTATATATATCATATGAGCTGTCCAGCGCCCCATGGGCGGTGGTTCTATATCATCTCCCGCATCGACGTCCATGCCATCGATGTCTTCGGAGTCGAAGTCAAGCATGTCGGTTAAGTCGTCGACAGTGGCTATTAAGTGGGTGGTGGGTGGGTAGCGAATTTCTTCGTCATCCGAATCCCACTCGAGCCGGACATAGTTTGGCCAAGAGTCTTCTGACAAAGAGAGAGACCTTAATGAATTTAGCACGTCACCCAAGGGTGAGTGTTGAAAGATATCCGCGGAGGTAAACTCCATGATCGGTGCCCAATCTGATTCGATAGGCACGGACGCACGCGGTCCGGATCCTAAGACCGGAGACGAGTCCGGGGGTCCGGTGACATAGATTTCCTTAGAGGCGGAGTCTGTGTTCGGCTCCAACGCTAATGAATGTGCGGCCTCCGGGGCGGGATCCATCCACCCATCTTCGGATGGCGCGATCTGCTCCAGATTGAAGTCCGGGGCAGCTGCAGGTGCGATAGTCCGAATACCGTCCGAGGGCAGATCTAAGTCATGCGCGTCGTGACTGTTCGACGCTCCTGACACAGGCTCGAATCCATCGAAGATCAAGTCTCCGCGAATATCGGTCGTGCAGTTCAAGTTTCCAAATCTGACCTGATGGCCAGGGGCATAGCTGTCAATCGTCTCCAGATGGCCAAGCGAGTTGGCCCGCAGTGCGAAGCCGCCGAATACGAAGATCTGTCCGGAGAGGAAAACCTCACCCTGGACCGTAGTGTTATTGATGATTGAAGGAGCCATCAAGCCTTATCGTGGCGACACAGTGGAACTCTCAATGAAAGCACCAATGTCGGTGTCAAAACCGACGGATCTCGGATAGGGGGTCCCGAACTGTGCGTCTAAGGCTAATGGTAACAGGAGGCTAGGGACACGATGTTTACCCAGGTTCGGGCCCTCTCGATGGAAGTAATACCCTACTTCCTGCTTGATTGATCTTGATGATATAAGTATTACAAGAGTTGATCTACCACGAGATCGTAGAGGCTAAACCCTAGAAGCTAGCCTATGGTTATGATTGTCGTTCTTGTCCTACAGACTAAACCCTCTGGTTTATATAGACACCGGAGGGGGCTAGGGTTACACAGAGTCGATTACAGAGAAGGAGATCTATATATCCGAATCGCCAAGCTTGCCTTCCACGCAAAGGAAAGTCACATCCGGACACGGGACGAAGTCTTCCAATCTTGTATCTTCATAGTCCAACAGTCCGGCCAAAGTATATAATCTGGCTGTCCAAATACCCCCTAATCCAGGATTACCTTAGACATGGATGTTGGAGTCTGATGTGGTGGACATCTAGACTCCCTAGGGCTCCCTTGATTTGGAGCTGGTTTGTGGGCTTTCACATGTTTGGACTAGTCCCGACCAATTTGATGATCTACATTGAACGACTAAACGTGTCTAGATAAACTGAACATTTACGAGCTTTTCAGTGATCCACATTGGAGATGGCATAAGCAAACGGCGGGACCTCCTATTTTGCCGGATTTTGCGGCAGATAGAGCAGCAACACACACAGGGAAGCCCGAGTAGGCTGGACCATCAGCAAGTGCAACGCGTGAGACTGTAGCGAGTTTTCTTTTGCACCGCGTGTGGTTATTATTTTTCGCATTGTAGTGCCGTCTTCACTGTAGCAGTCCACATCACTAACGCCCTGTTCACTACAGCGGTCCAGCTACTGAACCAAGCACAATAGCAAAATCATTTTTTTTAAATTCCCAAAATTTAAAAGCATGAACTTTTTTTTTGCATTTTTGAACAAAATTTGGAAACAAGAACAAGTTTTGAATTCTGAACAATCTTTGAAAACCTGAAAAGTTTTTATATTCTCAAATATTTTTTAAAACACATTTTTTTCATTTCTGAACAAACTTTGAGAATGGGAACAAATTTGAAAATTTCAATCATTTGTTTGAAAAATTCAAACAGTTTTTGAAAACATGAAGATTTTTGTATCCATGAAATAAAATTGAGAACATGAATATTTCTGAAATTCTGAACATTTGTATGAAAAAGCCATTTTCCCCAAAAAATCATAAAAAGGTCAAAAAAACTATATTATTAATTTTTTTACAAAAAATATTACAAATTATGGGATAAATAAATAAAATAAAATAAAATTGAAAAGGGAAAAATATAAAAATAAGAAGAAACGTAAATAAAAAAAAACAGAAAACCGGTTCAAGAACCTCGTCGAAGGTTTGCCAAACTGGTGAAAACCCAGACTGAAACCTTACAGAAGATTCCAAAAAACAGAATGGGAGACCTCTTCGTAGCGCTAAAATGGGCCGGACCATTTACTCGCCGGATGCCCTTATCCCTGTGCGAAGCGTGGACAATTCTACGCATTGTGCGTCACATAGGATTCGCGGCAAACGGCAACGTGCTGGCGGAACAAATTCAGGCCCCTGCTTTGGACATTCTTCGCTAGCTGGACCGACGCACTCTTCTTTTTTTCGGGTTGACGGACGCACTCACCACCGACGGGCTCGCGCCGCGCCGGACGTCGGCGATCGATCGGTTCAAACCCCACCGTGCTCACGAGGCGCGCTGCACGCTCATGCTCGACAACCAAACCCACTCACTGTCACTGCCTCACTACTCACTCGGTACCCAGTGGGCACGTGACCCCATAAGTGCTGGTCACCGGCCAGGGACCCCACACAATTTAAGTTCGTGCGTTGGCGCGTCTGGTTAGGTCATGGCGCAATTTCATTGTACTGCAGCTGGGTATAGTAGGCGAGTCAAAGCGTATGGGAGATTTTTCTTACCTCCAAATTATTGGTACGGATGCCGGATCCTTGTACCCTAACAAGGAATTTAAAATGCAAGAAAAAAATAGTACCTCTAGAAACGGAGCGCCAGAGTTGCTCCAAACAAACGCGTGGCCCATGCCTGACCCGAACCCGTTCTCAAATGTATAATAAACATATTTTTTAATTTTTTATAAGTCAAACTTAGCAAAAATTGATCACATTTATAAGATTTTTTTGAGTGAATTTCATTTTTTTACCTCCTAGATTCATGTTTGTGACAACAATCACCCATTTAGCATTTTCTTTCCACATTTTTATCCAATTCAGACAAACTTATGCCACAAACTATTATTATATTTGATCCAATGCTCGTTGATTTAGTTTATCCTTTGATTTTTTTCTGGTCTGCTTCGGCTTTGGGATGATTGAACGAAACCCAATCACGTCCAACCACACTTAGCCCAACCGCACCTCCGACCTAGTTAGTTGAGCCGCATCCAGCCCAACCGCGCACCCCCACCCGGTGAGTCGCAGCCAGCCGAGCGCCCCCGCCTGGTCCAACTGCGCCCAACCGTTCCTCCCGCTCCTTTCTTTCCTTCTCTTTTGCTCCCTTAGTTTCTTTCCCTTTTGGTGATGGAGCAACCGAGGCAATCTTAGTGATCGCTGACAATTTAGGGAGCACATGCATCGAGTGGTAGCCTCCAGTATCCCCTGTCTCATGCTCGTCTACAACCTCTCAACGTTTGCTCTATTTTGAGACGAAAATAAGATATTTTGGCCGGCGAGGGATGGTTTTATTGAGAAGTTGATTCTCTTGGGGTAGGGGAAGCACTTGTAAGGTTTAGATCATTGATGACGCGTGTTGCCGCACCAGTTTAATCTGACTCTTAATTATTAGGTATACACAGTAATTTTCATAATTTGTTTGCAATGTTTTGAATTATTTTCCATTCTGGTAGCTTGTGCTTGTCTCCTTCATTTTAAATATATGTAATTTGAAGAGTGTTATCAGGTTGTTTCCCAAAAAAATTAGTGTTTGAGTCTTTTTCTTCTTAGGTCTAATAGACTTGTAGTTGGTTCGAGCTGTGGTATCAAGTGTTTGGGATTTAATTTAATGGTTAATAATGCAAAAAGAAGAGTATCTTCCAGTCGTTTTTTTTGTTGAGAATCTTCCAGTCGGGTAAACGGGCGTGCTTGATCCGCGAACCCCGTAGGGCGGCAGCAGACAGATCTGTATCCACGAAAGCGACGGCCCCAAAGCCCAGGATTTCTATCGCCTTTCCGCTTTATTCTCCCCAGAAATCCAACGGCGAAAAACATACTCCCTCGGTTCTCCCCGACCCGTCGGTGGAGGTGGAGCAGAACTGTCAAGCTCGGGGTTGGGCGAAATCCCCACCGCCCTCGGAAAATCGGGGGAAACCCAGCTCTAAAACCCCGAGATTTTGGCCCCGGGTTCTCTCCCAGCCGTTACAGCAGCGCCGCGGAAGCTGCCGTTCGCCTAGGAGCTGGCGGTAACCCGGGATCCGGCCGGCGAACCATTCTCCCCCGCGAGCAGCTGCCCGCGCCTCAAGCCCTCTACGGCGGCTTCCTCAGCTCCGAGCTCCGTCCTTCCTCCCGTCGCCACATCGCAGTCTTTCGACATTGGGTTGTGAGGTATGAGCTTGTTTTCTTTTCATCCCGTGGTTAATTCGCCCCTCCACTGATCTCGACGCCACCTAGATCCACCCCTGTGAGCCTCACGCTTCATTTCTCCTGCTGCCGACATGGCGTGGGATTTTAGAGATCTGTTGTTTCTACAATTTTGGTAAGTTTGGTTGTTAGGATACACCGATGTGATAGACGAAAGCCACATGCTTTCTTTCCTGTTTATTATCGCCCGTCTATGATTGCCTCAGGTGAAATTGCGGTTCCCCGCAAAAAAAAAAAGACTTGAAATTGGGGCTGCATCAGGTTTAGGAAAAAAATATATGTAATGGACCATAATTAGTAAAAAAAGACAATCTTATTCAGTGTGCAATTCTCAGGATAAACCATAATGGCCGTCAAGGGGGGTCCTGCGGACAACAGGACTAGAAGCACTGTGTCTATATGCATAGTGATTGGCTTGTGCTGCTTCTTCTACATCCTCGGGGCGTGGCAGAAGAGTGGCTTCGGAAAGGGGGACAGCATTGCCCTGGAGATCACGAAGCGGACCGATTGCACCATCTTACCGAACCTCAGCTTCGACACACACCATTCTAAACAAGGCAGCTCCGGCGATCTGGTTTCGCCGGTGAAGAAGTTTAAGCCATGCCCGGACCGCTTCACAGACTATACACCTTGCCAAGATCAAAACAGAGCTATGAAATTTCCTCGGGAGAACATGAATTACAGAGAGCGGCATTGCCCACCGCAGAAAGAAAAGTTGCACTGCCTGGTACCACCGCCTAAGGGATATGTTGCTCCATTCCCATGGCCCAAAAGTCGGGACTATGTTCCTTTCGCGAATTGTCCCTATAAGAGCTTGACTGTCGAGAAAGCCATACAGAACTGGGTGCAGTATGAGGGCAACGTCTTCAGATTCCCTGGTGGAGGGACTCAGTTCCCTCAAGGTGCTGATAAGTACATTGATCAATTGGCATCAGTTATACCGATTGCCAACGGAACCGTCAGGACTGCATTGGACACTGGTTGCGGGGTAAGCGGAGTATCAAACTGTATATTGCTTACTGCTACTTCGTGAGCTTCTTCTGACTTTGTTCATGTCCTAAAATTCTGAATTTTTTCAGGTGGCTAGTTGGGGAGCTTACTTGTTAAAGAGGAATGTTTTAGCCATGTCGTTTGCACCCAGAGATTCACACGAAGCCCAAGTACAGTTTGCTCTGGAGAGAGGTGTCCCAGCTGTTATTGGTGTTCTTGGCACAATTAAACTCCCTTATCCATCAAGAGCCTTTGATATGGCTCATTGTTCTAGGTGCTTGATTCCATGGGGAATGAATGGTGAGCCTCTAATCATGTATCCTTCTATACTGTGCATCCAATATATGGGCTTGATACATTTTGTTATTGCGTAAATACCTTGTGCCATTTTGATGCAGTCCTTGTTCTACTTCTCATTTTTTTTCTGTATTTGCTGATATGCAGATGGACTCTATATGATGGAAGTTGATAGGGTTCTAAGACCTGGTGGATACTGGGTGCTGTCAGGTCCTCCAATTAACTGGAAGGCGAACTACAAGGGTTGGCAACGTACAAAGGAGGATCTTGAGGCAGAGCAGAACAAGATAGAGGAAATGGCTAAGCTTCTATGTTGGGAGAAAGTCTCGGAGAAGGGTGAGACGGCAATATGGAGGAAAAGAGTAAATACTGAGTCCTGTCCTTCTAGGCTAGAAGAATCAACTGTGCAGATGTGTGAATCAACAAATGCAGATGATGTCTGGTATGTTTCTACTGTAGTTTTGTGAAACAATCTATTAGACAGAATTGCTAACTTTAGCTTAATATCCTTTAGCAGGATTCAGAGTATATATTATGATAGTCTAGCATCAATAGGTATACTGTCTGGTCAATGCATTATTTTCGCTTTGCCTACTTAGATGTGTTGATGTATTAATATGTTGTTAGAAGTTCTGGTTAATAATTTATATAACCTCTGTCCTATCCTAATTTTCACTTATTCTTGCAACACCAGGTACAAGAAGATGAAGGCATGTGTTACACCTCTTCCTGATGTAGAAAATCCAAGTGAAGTTGCCGGAGGAGCAATCGAGCCCTTCCCAAGCAGGCTCAACGCAATTCCTCCAAGAATTTCTAATGGGTTAATTCCAGGGGTTTCATCTCAGGCATATCAGAAAGACAACAAAATGTGGAAGAAGCATGTGAAGGCTTATAGCAATGTGAACAAGTATCTACTTACTGGCAGGTACAGAAACATCATGGACATGAATGCAGGTTTTGGGGGTTTTGCTGCGGCGATTGAGTCCCCAAAATCTTGGGTGATGAATGTGGTGCCAACCATTGCAAAGATTGCAACCCTGGGGGCTGTTTATGAGCGAGGATTGATTGGCATTTACCATGACTGGTATGCCTTGTTATGCTCGAATCTCGACTCAGTAAAGTTGTTGTCATGAACTTACTGACACGTCTCACAATTTCATGTCAGGTGTGAAGCTTTCTCTACTTATCCAAGAACCTATGATCTTATCCACGCTAGCGGCCTTTTCACCTTGTATAGCAATAAGTAAGTTGCTCCTGTCCCGTGTCATCAGTTTTGTCACCTTGTATAACAATTAGTAAGATTGCCAATGCTGATTCTTTCTGTATGTTAAAACCAAACAGGTGCAGCATGGAAGACATCCTCCTTGAGATGGACCGCATCTTGAGGCCTGAAGGTGCTGTTATAATGCGTGACGATGTTGATGTCTTGACAAAGGTGAACAAACTCGCTCGGGGCATGAGATGGAACACGAAGCTAGTTGACCACGAGGACGGCCCTCTAGTGCGCGAGAAGATCTTGTATGCTGTGAAGCAGTATTGGGTTGGCGGAAACCAGACGGCCGCATCGTGAAGAACATATTCTAACACGGGGAATTCTGGGATCCACCTTTGAAGCTGGCGTCCAGGAATTGAGATATGGAGTCATCAGGTGCAAACAAAAATGGCCTACTCTTCTCCGGGGTAGCAATGAAGCAACCAAGGTTCATCGGTAGCAGTATATTGTTGTAACAGTTTTGTAATTTAATTTCATTCGTCACTCGGCATGAAGTTACTCTGGTTAATTGAAGGATGTATTGTCAAGAAATATTATTGCTTTAGTTTCTGTAATTTTGCTCATGCTGCAACTTCTGAATGTTTGCTTTATTACCAGTAATCCCATTGCTTCGTTTTTTTTGTTATGTACGGTTATTTCTTCCGTAACTTTACTGTGCTGTTACCTGAACGACCTGAATGTTTTCTACTCAAGAATATATTTAGAAGAGATTTCATTTTGGCAATTTTAGAAGAGATATTTTCTTCCTGTGAGGAGCTTATAATGGAACAATGGATGGGAGAACCTCTTGGTGTACCTGCTCCATTCCACTATGTGCATGCTAAATGTTCGGTGCTCCTGCTCCAATTCCACAATGTGCAGTTCTGAGTAGTATAAAGAGTTGATGCATATGTTTTAGTGCAAAGATGCTGCATATCTACTGTTACATCCAGAAATAAAATGCAGATTGATATGCCGCCTGAGTGCCTATGCTTTAGGTTGCTTTCTTACTGAATTAGATTGCAGGTAATATTACTGTCTTGTGATTCTTTTGAAGATTATGCTGGCAAGCCTTCATTACCATTCATAGCTTCAGACAACAGGCAAGACCAAAAGTTCAATATAAGTTAATGGTATGCTCCTACTTCCTCCTAAAATTGACCTTTCTTTTTTACTTAATCAGGACATAAAACATATCTTAAATGGCTTTACTGCAGTGCATAATTTCTTAGATAGCCAAGCTTCCTGACAGGCTAACTGTGACTGTACGTGCAGGAAGAGAGAAATGGTGGATTTAGGAACTGAATAAATGCAAGAGTTTGTTGCTTATCCTAAAGAAGTACTCCCTCTGTAAGTATTAGCTTGAAAAACATTCTTATATTGTGAGACGGAGGGAGTATTATATGGGCGATTTACTTCCTCCAGTTTTCTTCTGCATGGTGAGGACGTGGTTACATGTTCGCTGTTGCTCCTCCCAGCTCACACAATAAGTGACGTTTTAGACATACCTTCAGTCATACTGTTAGAGCTTTGATTTCCAATATCATTTTAAATATTTAGACTTGAAAATCATTGATCAAGACAGATTGCCCGTACGACTACTTCTGTGGCTCATAGGAAACTGAAGTAGTAACTCCTCAACTAGCATGAAAAAGGGTGAATCATAATATAGGGCGAGTCTTTGTTGCAGTAATTTAGTGCTTGGTATTTCCATCATTCCATGCAAGTTGATCTTCTACTGTACCACGCATGTGCTTACACTTTAGTTCCTAAGCTTTTTGTGGTGTTTTTTAACAGTATACTCCCTCCGTCCGGCCATCTAGATACATTCATTCCTCCGACGAGTATTTCCGGACGGAGGGAGTATCTTTTTGCGCTGTTTCGACGATTTATTGTGCGTGCTGATATTTTATTTTCTGTCTCTTTCTGCGTTAGGTGTAACATTAAGTTCTGTCTTTTGAAGACGGGTCCAATGTAGATCGATTCGCAGATGCTAATAAATGTTTCTTGGTGGGTTTCGCTAACAGAACTTGTATACCCTGCCGACGTGCTCCTGGTAGAACGCACCATGTAACTACGATCTCTGACTGATGCCACTTGCTAAGTTTAAAATATCGGCAATCAGTTTGTGCATAACAAAGTTCTTTACCTCGTGGCAACAGCTGATATGAGCTGCTTACTTTTGTATGGTAAAAAGAATTACATGAGTGTGATACTAAGAGTATTATTGTGACTGTGACCTATTAGGTTGAATATACAAAGAGCTTTATTACCTTCACCGACCTATCATGTCCAATACTCCCTTCGTTTCTTTTTTTACTCTGCATATAATTTTATCTTAAGTCAAACTTCTTCAAGTTTGACTAAGACTATAGAAAAAAAGAACATTCAGAATATCAAACCAATATCATTATATGCACCATATAATTAACTTTATATTGTATATCTTTAGTATTGTAGACGTTGATAATTTTTAATATAAATTTGATCAAACTTTACAAAGTTTGACTTGAAACAAATCATATATGCAGAGTAAAAAGAAATAAGGAGAGTACATACTACTTCCGTTCCAAAATGTAGTGTGTATTAGGTTTTTTAAAAATCAAACATGTCAAAGGCTGACCAAATTTATACTATTAAAAAACAACATCCACAATACAAAATTAGTATTATTGGATCCATAATGAAATGTACTTTTATATTTTAATTATTTAATATTGTAGATGTCGACTTTTTAAATACTCTCGATGTCGATAGTTTCTTCTATAAAGTTGGTTAAACATAGATATGTTTGACTTATGCAAAACTTTATATGCACCACATATTGAAATGGAGGGAGTATTATATTGTCATTCGTGTTACTAAAAAGTCATCACAGATGATAAAAAAATGTTGTTACAAATGGGGTTTTCAGCCGTCTGCCTTTAATGGTAAATATGAGGTTTTGCTGACGATCTTGGACTTTTTTGGGCCATTTTTTACTCATTAATTTTGTCAGACTAAGTAAACATTAACTGATTTAACAAAGACAAAGGGTTAAGAAACAAATGACATTTTGTTATCTCGTTGGCTAGCTTTTTCTTTAAGTTTTTGCTGGCTACAATAGATGATGTCCAGTTCATTGCTTGAAAATCAGAACCTCTTGTAGCACTTGGTTGCAATTTAATTTATTTTTATTGTAAAAAGAATCAAGTGAGTGTGATGCTCAACAGATATTGTGAATGTGACCTATCAGGCCCAATACATATTATCATATTGTTGTTTGTATCCGACAAAAAGCCATCATAGATGATTAGAAAATGTTATCACGTATGATTTTTGAGACGTTGTCTGGCTTTAATAGTCGGTGATAATATTTTTTGCAGGGATAATATGAGGTCATTGCAGACGTTCGTGTGATTTTGGGGCCATTTCATATTCATTACTTTTGAGGTTGAGCAAAACTGCTCTATGTCTAAAGGCAAACCTTGCCATGTTTAGAATATTGGCAATCGGTTTGTGCATAAAATGGTCACGTCGTGCCGACATCTGATATGATGTGCTTACTTTGTAGGGTAAAAGAAAACCACGTGGGTGTGGTACTCAATAGATATTGTGACTGTGACCTATCATGTCGAATATATGAAGAGCTTTATTACTTCCACCGGTCTACCAAGTCTTATATGTATTATTGTATTATCCCGCGTGTTGATTAAAAGGCATCCAAGATGGTTGAAAAATCTTGTCCCGGGCGGGTTTTTGAGCCATATCTAGCTTTGATGCCAGTATCAATATGAGGTCATTGCAAACGATCATGTACTTTTTTGGGCCATTTCTTCTCATTAGTTTTTGAGACCGAACGAATATTACGCGTGTTAACGATGACCAATGGCATTTTTTTTGGTTGAGAGAAAGACATTCCGTTGTCTCCTTGGCTAATTTTTTCCTTTAGGCCTCCTTTGGTTCATAGGGTAGAAAAAGCATAGGAATAGAAAAGTCATAGGAAATAAGATGGCATGCTTCTTAAATCCTATGAGTAGAATAGGAAAAGAGATGTCCTTTGATTTACATAATAGGATTTTTTCCATTGAGTCTAGGCTAATGTTTATTTTCTTATGAAATGTGGCGGATAGGAAGAATTCCTTTGTAGGAATATGATTCTATTCCTACAAACCAGAGGGCACTAAATTTTTTTTTTCCGCAGAAATCCTATCTTATGAAATCCCTACAAAATTCCTCCAAATCAAAGGAGGTTATTCTTTGTTTTGCGGGAATGCCAATAGGGCATGAAGTTCAATGCTGGAGCTAAAACTTGATTTACTTGCAAGAGCAGCAAGATATGTATGGCATCGTGCCCGCGCACCCACGGAGATGTCCCATTCGTAACCTCGGGCATCCGATCTAGATCGCGCTCGTAGCTAGTGCATGCATCTCGCTCACGCCTTTCTTCCAGATAGGACAGACGATAGCAAAGGGGATGCTCATTGGACAACGATGCACACGATGCGAATTCCAATAATTCAGTTCCGTTGTCCCGTCAGGATAATAATAATATATCATGACCGTTTGCCATGGCCTAGTTCACCACCTGCATGCATAGTCCATGGACGAATCATCATTTCATCGTCCGGAACACGCACGAGATCTGTTACGTACGTCAAGATCGTAATCATCGCGGGCGAGGGGCCGTAAAGGCTCCCCACGAATGTCCGGGATCCACGACGGGTCACTGGTGGTCCGGTGGATACTGGATAGCTCCGTCCGTCCGTGGACGAACTGTTCTTCTGCCCGAGTGTCCGTCCCACAAACTTGCTGGCTTGCCTCGTTGAAGTTTCAGCGGGCTGGATGCTTCCCCGAAACAGGACTCCGCTCCTCTCAGAAAAGAGAAAGAAACGACAGACAGGGTTCGTCCGAGAGAAATGAAGGACGGGACGGCACCTCACCTCACCTCAGTCAGTGCAGCCAAAGCCAGCGCACAATGGGAACCGTGCCGTACCATGGGACGTGACACCACGAGACGTTTTTCTTGTCAGCAACTCAGCATCGCATTATTGGTAACCACACGGTGCAAGACAGCAAAATAGCGCGCGACTATCAGAAAATGCCTCTTGGCTCCCGGGTGCATAGCCACCTGGCAAAAAAAAAGGGTGCATAGCCACCTGGCATGCCAATTTTATTTTTGTAAATTGTGAAAAGAGTCCAAAAATTCTTGGCAATAAACTCGACCTTATGTTCTACGGAAATCCCTTTTGGAGCTCGGCCTCCAGTGAGGCCTCCAAATTCAAATTTGAAATTTCATCAAATTCATATTTTTGTATTTAAAAAATCCTGAAAGAAAATACAGATATACATGAAGGCATAACACACATGTGTGTAAATTTTTAGTTCAAAATACATTGAAATAAGGGCTGTGCAAAAAAGAAAAATCTGAGGCTGTTTAACACATGATAATATTCATCCTCCCATGTCATGAATTTGTCTTTTTTGTACAGGTAGTAACTCAAGGTATTTCATCATGAATTTTTACACACATGTGGGTTACGTCCTTACATACAACCATATTTTTTTTCAAAAAATTTTGAACCATAAAAGTTTGAATTTGAATTTTTCAAAAATAAAGGCCTCCATGAAGCTCGGCCTCCAAAACGCCTCTCTCTTATGTTCTACCCGTATATAAATTTTTTCATGGATGAATAATTACCATCGACTTTTGAGCAAAAAGAAAAGGAAAAAGAAAATTTGAAGGACAAAAAGTGTGAGTAATAACTTCAATATAGTGTTGGCTTTTTTACCCGCAAAAAAATGTTGCTTTTTTTTCCGCCCACATTACCGCCAAAGTCATTTCTTCCCGTTTTTTTTATAGAAGAACACTCGATCCTTTTCCGCCGAAAATATCATGAATGTTTGACTATTTTGCAAAAAAGGGAGGCAAAAGCTTTGCCTTCATTCTTTAATTAAGAAGAGTTTTACAAAGTACACATGCCGTATAGAAACAACACACTCAAGAGTCCACTTCCATGGCATCAATTAACTCAAACATTTAGCCTCCACCAGCACCAAAAAGCAGCTTTCGACCTAATCTTACCTGCGATGATGGTTGGCATGGTGGATACATTCGGCAAGATCCTCACATTTCGCTCGTTCATATTTCTCACGAGGTAAGCATAAGGAGGGACGCCATCCCTTTTTGAGCGCTTCTGTTGTTTCTGAACCCCTAACTAAATCTTTTGGTGTCATAATAATCTGGAAAACCTAGCTAAATTCATGATGATGGTTGGCATGGTGGATACATTCCGAAAGACCCCCACATCAATGTTTGAAAAAACTTAGCTAGTGTTTCCTCATGGATTAACAAGAAGCTCAGCAATTTTGTCGATCTTTGTAGCTAGCAGCTAGTTTCCCACTTTCACAGATAGAGATTGCAAGGTAGTCATGAATCATGATAGGGGCTACTATTTTCAAGACTATATTTGGAAAACTCAACAAATCAAGGTGTTAAATCTAGCGACCATACTAATGTAGTTTCATTTCCATGCCCGTTGTTAAACACTTGGGGCGGAAACTCCCGCAAGGTGATCTACAAAGGCCTTTTTTTTTCTTTGCGAGAAGTGCTACAAAGGCGCTGGCCGTAGGGGACAACAAAAATGTCCTTGGCGGCACATAAGAGTATCTACGGTTGGACTTGGCAAATCCGACCCTCTATACGTCCGTGGACGCGCCCGAACACGCCCGCTGGCGCATCCACACGACCCCTCATATTTTCATCCCCGCATCCACATATTTCAAATCTAGACTCTCAAACCCATGCAAATACATGCACGTTGATCGTACAAGCCAATGTCGCACGTAAATAGCAAATGTTGGTACGAAGCATAGATAGTGTTTACATAAAATTTATTTTAAGTGCCAAACTCACGCATTGGCTTCTTGGTTGCCATTATGGTCCACATGTGCTCCACAAGATTATTGAGTAGTTGCGTGTGCACCTGCTGATCTCGAAGATTCTGATGCATCTGCAGAAAGTTCATCAGCTGAGCCGCATCTTGATCTTCTGGGATTTCAACTTGTTCTCCAGGTGCTTCGAAATCATGGGTTTGGGCTACACCATCACCCTCATCCTCGACAATCATATTCTGCAGAATAATACAACATGTCATCAGCTGTCACAAAGTTTCTATTTCCCACATCATTGAAGCGCTCCGCACAATTCCCCAACGAGCTTGAAGCACACCAAATGCACTCTCCATATCTTCAAGCCGCTTCCTGCATTGTTGCAAAGTGGCTCTGTTTCTTTCCACGCGGCTCGGATATGGTCTTGGCAAACGCCGCCCACTGAGGATAGATACCATCGACAAGATAATACCCTATGTTGTAGTCTCGGCCGTTGACGGTGTAGTTGCACGGCAGTGATTCACCGTTGCAAAGCCTCCTGAACACTGGAGATCGTTAAAGCACGTTGATGTCGTTGTGAGAACCCGTCATTCCAAAGAAAGCATGCCAAATTCATAAATCATGTGATGGCACCGGTTCTAGTATGATGGTGGCCTCTCTGGTGTGACCGTGATGCATTCCCCCCAAACCTTTGGGACAGTTCTTCCATTGCCAATCCATGCAATCAATTGAGCCGAGCATTCCTAGAAACCCCCTTGCGTGTCCAATAGCCAACAACTTTTCCGTATCTTGCACATTTGGTTCTCTGAGATACTCAGGTCCAAACACCTCCACCACGGCACGGGCAAACTTGACAGTAGTCTTCAAGCACGTGATCTCCCCCATCCTAACCATCTCACCAATGACATCGACATCAGTTCTAAGTGCAAGCATCCTCAGAGCAGCCACGCACTTCTGCTTGAGAGAGAAAGAGAGTTCTCCGCAACAATCCCTTGTGAGCTTAAAGTAGTCGTTGTGTGCCTCCACTCCCTCGACAATGCGCAACCATGGATCATCCGGGAAAGCAGGCGTGGTAGCAAAGTAGTCTCCGTATAGTAGCTTTGCTCCGGACACGCTATCCCGGTTGATCACTCTTCTTACTTTGATTGAGCCCTTGAAGTTGAGAATATGCTTCACTTGGCGGTCCATTTCCTCTTGCATGCCCATGAGCATAATCATGTCCACTTCTTCGTCCGAATCCGATGAATCGAAGAACTCATCTTGAATGATTTGGTCAAACTCCATCGGTCCATACTCCTCCTCCGGCGAAGCATCGGAATCCATCATTTTCTCTAACAAAATTACAAAAAATTGGGTCAGAAAATGTGTCGGACACATAAAGCGCTAGGCGGCCAAAGAGTTGCCGGGCATACCGCGGTGGCGTCCCGGACGGAGACGAAGTCCCCTGCGGCGAGGAAGGGAGAGAGTACTGCTCTGCCGGAGCTGCCGGCGTAGAGGCCACGAATGACTGCGGAGCACGCGTGGTGGTGGAGCTGCGAGCTGGATGGCGCGGAGGAGGAAGAAGAGAGGAAAGAGCAAATGGATCTGGCAGCTCGGGGGTGGATTTGGTGCAATTTGAGGTGGGGTTGGGCTGTCTGGTCCGACGTGACGGGCGTGTCCGGTCGCCTCATATTTGGGCTGGATATTGAGGGTGCCGGTCAGCCCGAGCGTTTGAAGGCCATTTAAGGTGCCCGTCTGGTTCAAAAAATCGTGACCGGACAATGCGTATGAGGCGAGTTTGAGAGATCCGGCTATAGATGCTCTAAGATGTTTTGGGTGAATGCATGGCTGGAATCTTGTGTGGAGGAGTTGGCGATGTACGACTGCATGGCTGAATTTTTCTCTCGCAGAGACTGGTAAGCTATGATCGTATGGCTGAAATCTTGTGTCGAGGAGGCTGACAATGTAGCCGTCCGCTGATCTCTATTCCCTACCCTATAGGATGCTCTGTCTGAAAGTGTTTCCATGCTATCATAGTGTGGAGCGACCCCTGGCTCTGAAACAACTATAATGGCTGGAATCTTGTGTCGAGGAGTCGATACCAATATTTGACAAGGCTGCATTATTGAAAAAATAAAAAAAATCAAACGTTGTCGAAAGTTGACAATTTGTTTAGAGGTTGACAAAAATCACTTGGTAGCCTATTTTTCAGACTTGTCAACATTTGGCATGTCAATTGTTGACAGCAACCAATCAGCATCCTAATTCATGCACTTTCCGTTTTCTCTCTGCTGGTTATGGTCTTGCTTTATTAGCTGTATTCTTTTGCCGCCCCTGATCGCTATATGGAGCGAAATTCTCTTGGACTGTACTGGTGGGGTGATGTGCGAGCCACTCAATTTCGTTATGAAATTGGGGGCCCAGTGTGGGACACCTTACATACATCGGAGGAAAATAAAACATCCGGGTGGCAATGTACGTCGACGCGAGGCGCGCAGAGAGAGGCGCCACGTGCACACGCTCCCGCTCAGTGCCTTGATGGCGCGATCAGTGATCGACCGGCGCGAGCTGGCCAGGAGGCCATGTCGGCGTCGTGCGTGTCGCAAACACCTGATGTGATGGCGGTGTCACTCGCCCCCGCCACTGCCCACTGCCCACTGCCGTCGCTCCCCTCTGAGGAGCTACAAAAGCTAGCGCCCGCATCGCTTATGCTATGTGTAGAGAGAGCTCTTGTTCCTTCGGCTTAACGTAGGTACAACCCTAGCTTGACTTGAGTTCCAGGAGAGGAGAGGAGAGGAGCAGGAGATGGCTGGCAGCATGGCTCCGCTGGGAGTGAAGAAGGACAGGGCGGCGGAGTACAAGGGCCACATGACGTTCGCCGTCGCCATGGCGTGCATCGTCGCCGCCATCGGGGGTTCCATCTTCGGCTACGACATCGGGATCTCCGGTACGTACGCACCCACCTAGCTAGCTAGGTGCATGAACAATCATGATCATCTTGTTCCTTCCTTTTCTTTTATCCCGGTCGAGTCACTTGGGGACAACTCGATTATTCTAGTTGGAAGGGACAAGAGGCTACCATGCTTAGAGGCCGAAAGCTGCAAACATATGGAGACCTCCTATGAGAGGAAGGAGAGTGTTTTGAGGCAGCAGAAGACATTCACAACGCATGCTTTTAGACGACTAGTAGGGTAATCACGTAACACGCTGCAGTGCCAGTGCCAGATCTGAAACTTTGATTTCAACTCCAAACTCTTCATAATTGTGTGAATTATTTTCTAATTATTTTCATAAACATCAAACTATTTAAGCGATCGAGTTCTAGACAACTTGTGATGTCAATTGACATCACAAGTTATGTGACAAGGCATATGACCACACACGACAGTTTATGAGGTTGTTTCCATGCATGCACTAACGGGAGAATCCCTATGAGACGGATCAGACAAATGGTTTGGGCTACAAAATTACCTTTTCCCCTTTGTTTTGTGGGTTTTTTTCTTCTTTTTTAATGTGTTCATGTCATTCCATGTCTCACTTGTTGCGCAAATAACAGGAGTGAACACCATGGACCCGTTCCTCGAGAGGTTCTTCCCGGCGGTGTTCCGGCGAAAGAACTTGGTGACCCTAAACAACTACTGCAAGTACGACAACCAGGCCCTCTCCGCCTTCACCTCCATCCTCTATCTCTCCGGCCAAGTCTCTACACTTGCGGCCGCGCCGGTGACAAGGAACTACGGCCGCCGTGCCAGCATTATCTGCGGCGGCATGAGCTTTCTCATCGGCGCAGCCCTTAATGCGGCGGCTGCGGACCTCACGACGTTGATCCTCGGCCGCTTCATGCTTGGCGTCGGCATCGGTTTCGGCAATCAGGTGTGGTAAGCTCACACATACGGAGAGTGAGCGATTGCATGTGCTTATAGAATTGCCACTTAACAAAGTTCTTGATGCCATCATAGGCTGTGCCGCTGTACTTATCGGAGATGGCGCCGGCGCACCTCCGCGGCGGGCTGAACATGATGTTCCAGCTCGCGACGACACTTGGCATCTTCTCGGCGAACATGATCAACTACGGTACGCAGAAAATCAAGCCGTGGGGGTGGCGCCTCTCGCTCGGCCTCGTGGCAGCACCGGCGCTGTTGATGACGGTGGGCGGGTTCCTCCTTCCGGAGACGCCGAATAGCCTCATCGAGCGCGGGCACGTTGAGGAGGGCCGGCGCGTGCTGGAGCTGATCCGTGGCACCACGGACGTCGACGCTGAGTTCACGGACATGGCGGAGGCGAGTGAACTGGCCAACACCATCAAGCATCCGTTCCGGAACATCCTCGAGCGGCGCAACCGGCCGCAGCTGGTGATGGCCGTGTGCATGCCGGCGTTTCAGATCCTGACGGGCATCAACTCCATCCTGTTCTACGCGCCGGTGCTGTTCCAGAGCATGGGCTTCGGCGCCAGCTGGTCCCTCTACTCGTCTATGCTCACCGGCGCCGTACTCTTGTTCTCCACGCTCATTTCAATCGCCACCGTCGACCGCCTCGGTAGGAGGAAGCTCCTCATCAGCGGCGGCATCCTAATGATCATCTGCCAGGTGATCGTGGCGGCGATACTGGGGGTGGAGTTCGGCTCAGACAAGCATCTATCGCGGGGCTGCTCGACCGCGGTGGTTTTCGTGATCTGCCTCTTCATGCTCGCGTTCGGGTGGTCGTGGGGTCCGCTAGGGTGGACGGTGCCGAGCGAGATCTTTCCGCTGGAGACGCGGTCGGCGGGGCAGAGCATCACGGTGGCCGTCAACCTCTTCTTCACCTTCGTCATCGCGCAGGCGTTCCTGTCGCTGCTATGCGTCTTCAAGTACGCCATCTTCATCTTCTTTGCCGGCTGGATCGCCGTCATGACCGCCTTCGTCTATGTCTTCCTGCCGGAGACCAAGGGCGTGCCGATCGAGGAGATGGTGCTGCTCTGGAGCAAGCATAGATTCTGGAAGAACATCATGCCGGCAATGCCGACGATGCCGCTCGAGGACGGCTGGGGATCCGGTGACGGCCATGGGGATAGTGCTCTTGCAGGAGCTGATTGCAACGTTCACAAGTGAAGATCATTATCAACGACAATGAATGTTTTGATAGGAGCACATGCACGCGTCGTACGTACGCTTAGATAGCATGCGCAGGGCGTGATCACCATTTGTCC
Organism: Triticum dicoccoides; assembly: GCF_002162155.2. Taxonomy (NCBI): domain Eukaryota; kingdom Viridiplantae; phylum Streptophyta; class Magnoliopsida; order Poales; family Poaceae; genus Triticum; species Triticum dicoccoides. The sequence continues at coordinate 417,383,073 of NC_041389.1, read as the reverse complement.
TACGTGCCTAAGGAGACGCACATGCACATATATAGTGGTACTAGTGTGGTGTTAGTCATCTCCAGTGTTTTGTACGGGATGCCAGTTTGTGTATTTGACCTGTGCTCTCTCGGTCTCTTTCGACCGATGGAGGCAAGCACTCCTATCTGTGCATTCTAATAAACGGATCACTAAGCATCTACAATGGTTGATAAGACAATCTTATCTTAAGTCTTACATGTAATTTAGAGATGACAAAGAAGTATGTCTAGAATGAGTTATATCTTAGTCTTATCTTCAATAACTAGCTATTCCTAAAAATATGGTGAGACATAATATTGTTCTAAGAGATCATCTCTTCAATAAGAGAAACGGAAATGTTAACGCCCACACGTGTGGGCGTTCACCATCTCGACTACACGCATCCATCACCGTCCAGTACGTTTTGCACGAATCTTGGCACAGTCTGGTCGATTTTCTGTGCCACGTAGGACAAGGCGTGTGTGTGGTGCGTGAGACAGGTCGCCCGCACGCCGGCTGCCCCTCCGCGGTCAGCGGTTGCCACCCGGGGGCGTGCGGTGGAACTGCCATGCGCCCGCACGCCACACGCCGACCGTGGTTGACGTCAAACACGTCGCGCACTTCGCCCCCCTCCCCGTCACGTCTCCATTTCCTCATCCCCGCAGTCACTCGCACAACCCACTTCGCATTTCAAACCATTGGGGGAGAAGACGAGGGGAGAAGGCGACGGCGGAGGCGTAAGAGTCGACGGTGTTCGCGGCCGTCGGTGGTGCTCGCCGGACCGGAGCGGCTTCGCCGGAGCTCCTGCAGATTGAAGGTAATGCTCGCTCCCACTCTCACAATCCTTGCCTGCATTTTTCCCCCTTCTCTCCCCGTTCGATGCTTCGCTCGAGATTCGTAGGGATTCAGGCGATTTGGTGATGCGTCGGTGTTCCCGCCGGCGGCGGAGTCCTGTGCTTGCCGTTTTCGGTGGCACTGGGCAGTTTCGTCACCGTCGCGGCGGCGGTCTCGCCGGTGTGGTTTTGCCTGTCCAGAGACACACACTGGTTGTGCCTTGGGATTGGGCCGTTGTTTTCCGGTCTGTTGGTTGCGCATTGATTCGAATTGGTATTTGTGATCAGTTCGGGGATAATTTTGAGGTTGAATTTCAAGTCATTACAGTTGACATTGAACCCTAGATCTAGTTTAGTGTTTCTGAAACTGCAGTATGAAGGCAAACGTGGTAGCTTGAGTAACTATCATGAGTGTATGGCAACTAACTTCCTGAATGACTGTTGTAGTTGCCACAAACATGCTTTCCCATGCGGCAACTAATTTATTGATTGACTGTGATAGTTGCCACAAACATGCTTTCCCATGTGGTAACTAATTTTCTGAATTACTGTGATAGTTGCCACAAACATGCTTTTCCATGTGGCAACTAATTTCCTAAAAATACTGTGATAGTTGCCACACTGTATGAATTGTAAAGTGTAGTTAATTGGTAGTCACTGCAGTTTCAGCAACCAATTGCACTGGATGGCAACTAATCTGCACATCAGCTGTGTCTGTTGCCACCTGGATAGTATATTCTTGTGGCAAATAGAATGTGAACACACCTTGTCTGTTGTCATATTGTAGACATGATAATGTGGTAAATTGGCTTCATAACATGGCAACTAATTTGCAAATCAATTGTGTCATATGCCATACATATGCTTCCCATGTGGCAACTATTTTGTCTGACCACAGCATGTCTGTTGCCATATTACAGTCAGTATAGGGTATAATGTGGCAAATTCATTGTACGGCAGACGCAATTTCCGTGTTTTGCCATGATGACTTGCAATATCTGAACACACTGTGGCAATTTTTCTGGTTCTTCATTAGATCTTTTTCATTGCTTTTCTGTATTATGTGTTACATTTTAACATGGCAATTTCAACCAAGCACATTTTTGCCGCTGAACACATGGCAATTCATTTGGTGTGTTTAGGACAGGGTGTGAGCTGCCACATCTTAGGCTTTGTGCAGTGGAGGATTCTGTGACTTTTAATAAGTACTATCTTGTGCTAACATGTCAACTTCAATATTTTGTTTTCAAGTGCATTTACGATCCGCACACTTTTTCAAATGTAATCAATGTGCTTAATTGCCACATTTATGTTTTCGACAATCACAGGGGGTGCGTGCGTGTTCATGCGATATTTTGCATTCACTAGTTGACATTTTCTGTTATGTGGCAACTGCTTACTTCCTGCATTCTGTTTTCATTTTCCACTGTGACAATTTGGTCTGTTCCTACCTCAGCAGAATGGCTCGCGTTCATCGTCAGAACGATGATGATGATTTCATGGATCCACCACAGCATAATCAGGCAACTGGACAGAGAAAAGAGGGTGATGAGGTAACAGTCCACACACCCCTCCTCCTCCTGCATATGTTATTGGTTGCCACCTCGAGCTTTGCAGTCGTCTTGTCATGAACTAAAATTTAATGACAATGCAAAACATGGCAACAACTGATCCTTTTTGTCTGTTTTTCGCAGAAGAAGAAACATATTCGCAACAGAGCCTCCCAAGAACGACTGACTACATTGACTGACAGATTTACCGACGATCAGAAGGGAGCTGCTGCTGAGATGGGTATGCAGGCTCTGATGAATGTCCGGTGAACGAATCTTGTCAACCCTGTATGCGACTGGCTTGGTGAGATTTATGACCCCGCCTCCAGGGAATTTGTGATTCCGGGATGTGGAAGACTACCGTTGAACGAGGAATCCGTGTTCTGCACTTTGGGAGTGCCTTGTGGACAGATCAAAGTCCCGTACGAGGTCAATAACGAGATCGAGGAAGCGTTGTTCCCCCGTTTGTTTCCTGGGTTGGAATCCATGCCCAACACGTCTATACTGGCAGATTCGCTGCAGGCCATGACAACCCATGGAGATGTTTTTAAGATGAAGCTACTCATGTACTCATCTCAGCTGTTTTCGCGCCGACCACTTCTCTTCGCCCAAGCAACAAATGCTTCCCCATCCTGGTGAATGATCCATCTTTACTACTTTATTTTCCTTCAATCTTTTTGCTCCGATGTCATGTGTAAAGCTAGTCACTGCCAGTGTTTTTTGATGTTTTTTTCCATTCAATTTCTGATGCGGCAACTCGTTATCCTGAAATTTTGTGCGGTGCAGGCAAAATTGGAAGATGTGAAGAACATGAATTGGTGTAAGTTCATAGCCGACTTCCTGCACGACGCATTCTCAAACAAGATGTACCAAAAGGGTTGTCGACTGCATTTAATGGTATTTTTTACGAGTCTTTTCTGTGAACACTTTTTTTAACACCCTTTTATTCATGCATGGCAACCTGATCATAACAAGATGGCAACTGCCATCATATTATGATGGCATCTACCATCATGAAAATATGGCAACTGCCATCATTACAATATGACAACTGCCATCATTACAATATGGCAACTGCCATTACATTATGATGGCAATTAGCACATATAGATGGCAACTTCTTTTTTTTTTGTTTTTCATGCACTTTAGCTTGATTATCATGGGAACATAGATTATCCTGTTTTTTTCCGCAAAGTACCATGATGACAATTGATATTTTATTTCTTTTTAAAATTGTTGTACATCAGCTCATGTACGTCGACTGTCTTGATCTGTCCATCGTGGATTTCACTGGGACAGGAGGCCCGCCGCCTACGCATAAGTTTGCTGTTTCTGCATGGACTATCAACGCTGTCAAGGCTGTGCTTGCTGCAGACAGGGTAACTGATACCAAATATGGAAAACTGCAGGTTAGTTTTGGTTTCTTTCTCTACACGGCATGCTTACAAATTTGACATGCGGCAACCGTCTGTGGTTTACAAGAGATGACTACCTTTGTTAGCCATGGCTGTCTGCGCATGGTATCCATGTCTCACTCCACATGGCAACTCTGTCGTTCATGCTGAAACTTACATTCACGTCTTCTTTTTTTGTTCCATTTTTACAACACATGAACTGCTAGTCGGTGTTCATCATTCTCTCTCTTACATCCTAGCTTTTTTTTGTTTTTTTCAGCTGATGCCCAAGCATGCTATAGACTATAGCGTGTTTGGGGGGCCTCAAAACTTTGGAAAGTGGATGGACATGCACTCAGCTCCGTCTTGCCCTACTGAGGTAATCAAAAGATCTACATCTATGGTTTTGCCTTGGATTATTTTTGATGTCGCGCAAGTGACTGTAATATGGGTGGTTATTTCTCCTTCTTTGTTTCGTGCACATGCAAGGGCACCTGTTGAGCATCTAATTGGGAAGTTTGCATCCGGAATGACCGGCTTGCTCAGGAAGTTGGTTGAGGGGTGGGTGTCTCTTAGTGGCTCTGATAGTGACGCGATTGCGAGGTAGTTCACTTCATTTGTCCCAGAACGGACACATCGGCCAACTGGTTGCCGTGGCCGGTATGACTACAACAGTTCCCAAGAGCTTGCTGACACACAAGATGAACTAGATGGAGACGTTGGTCTCAGCAAGGATGACGACGATGACATGGAGAACGCGGAAGAGGACACCGATGATGATGAACATGCTGAAGTTCGTGCAGGTGCTAACAAGGGGAAGGATGCACCAGATGTCCCCCCACCGGAGAAATTCAAAGAACATACGGCTGCGAGAGGCGAGGGGGTGTTACCATCAAAGAGGGGGAGGGCTCCATAGGATGTTGGGCAGGGTTCTCCTGGCAAGAGGTCTAGGACCGATCCCGTAGCTGCCAGGAGGAGGTTCGACTTTAATTTTAGTTTTTTTGCTTTGTCCATATTTTTTGGAACAGAATGATCCCTTTTTGCACTTGATTTTACTAAGCGTGGCAACGAGTTTGCTGTCTGACAATTGCCACCTTTTTTTCCTCCAACTTACACGTGCAGGGAGGCGACAACTGGTGGACGAGCAGTTACGAAGAAACAGGCACCAACGCCAACCCGTGCTTCTGCTCGGTTGAACAAAGGTGCCCCCATTGCTGGTGACACCCCTTCCACCAGGTCATCTCCTCGTACGACGACGTCCAACACCTGGGATCCTGTCGTGTTGCCAGACCTGAGAAAGCCAGTCAAGAAGTAGGTTTTCCATGCGCTTTCATTGACATAGTGCTATATTTTTTGATTTTTCAATGCATCCATTTAGCTTGTCACATGGGCTTCTGTCATCATCCCCATATGGCAACTGCTGTTTTTCAAAATGATTTTCCTTCCCTTTTATGAGTGCATGGCAACTCCTACTTGTTTTTACATGGCAACTGCTATCTAGGCCAAATGGCAACTCTTTACTGTACCTACATGGCAACTGCCATATTTTCCATTGGCTTGTGTGCTCATCCCATACCTAGTTTTGAAATTGCATTACTGGCAGATCAGACATTTTTAGCATTCTTCAAGTTGGCCAACATGGCAACTATTGCTGGATTTGCATGGCAACTGCTAACTATGCCACATGGCAACTTATATTCCCCTTACATGGCAACTATTAGCTTTTCCACTTATTTTTTATTTTTAGATTTCTACCATGGAAAAATATTCTTTGTTCATTTTTAATACATTTTTCATGTGCTTTCATTTTTGCAGGGTGAAGAAAACTACTACACGCGGGGCCAAGCATATCAGTAGGGACCCACTCGAACGCCTTCATTCAAAGTTGTCAATAGGGTGCAACTCAGATGTTCATGAGGCACCAGGCGACAAAACTGCTGCTGCACCGTCAACTGTTCCCACTAACTCTGACGCAAATGGCCGACCATCTCCGACTGTTGCAGATGTGGAGGTTAGAACAACAGGCGTCCGTACATCGGTGAGTGACGAGTCGGTATCTGCCAGGATAGCTAAAATATTGCCAACTCTTCTGGCAATGAAGGATGCTGCTGTGAGGCATGCCACCCCATCAGCAAGCGTTGAAGTGGACGCTCCCGAGACCAACCTAAGCAAAGAAGATTCCCGGTCTTCTGACACTGATTCCAATCGCGTGCGTGGTGGCACTCCTGTGCCCATGACAGAAGTTGCTGAGGCGGCAGTTCATAATGACATGCCATCTGCAGGTGAGAGTCTTGGCACAACAGCTCTAGCTCCTGGCGGTGCAGATATTGCTCAGGCCAATGTTCCGCGTGGTGGTCTTCCACCTAGGCGTCGTAGCCCCCGCAAGCAATCAACAGTCGTATCCAATGCACCAGCTGCAGCTAGGAGCAGCAGAGATGAGTCTGGTTACGTCCCTGCGTCCACACTGTTCCCGCCAACTGCCAAAAGCAATGTTATGGAGAAACCAGAAGACCAGAGTACAACTGATGCAGGTGCCAAGCCGGGCACGAGTGATGAAGGTGAACGTCCGGAGCAGACTGCGCCTTTACCCACAGTGGAAATCCCCAGCTTAAATCTGCGCACTTCCAAACTCCCAATCAACATCGGTGTCCCCTACAGCCCCAACAAGAGGATTGTCAACAAATCTACGCGCGTCACCACTGACAGCATGCCCCGCCCTATTGACAAGCCTGATGATTCTGCAGCGGCTGATTCAGATATGTTTTTTGATCTTTCACCGTTGGATTCTGCCCCGCAAGTTGTTCTTGGTCCGGCCAGTAGGAATGAGAGGCACCCAATGGCCTTCACCCCACCGAGCTTCAGCCTTGGCGTCAGTCAAGATCAACTAGTGGCTCAAGATCCTATGCCAGTTGCCTTTGCTTTTCCGGGAGGCATGCCCGCAATGATGGCACAACCAATGGTTGAGGGCAGGAAGGCTGTCAAGTTCGCAAAGCCGATCGTCCAAGGTACATTTTCTTCCGCATTTATCTTTTTTATTTTATACACCTGTGCAATATGAATTTTATCCCAATCAAATTTTTCCTTTTTTTTGGTTTCTCATATGTGATGGCAGCTGACATGTGATGAGATGGCAATCGAATTTACTACACCATCTCACCTACATTTTTGTTGCCATGCTGTAGTTTCCATTAGGGCAAGCACATTTTGCACTGGTGTTGATAAAACATGGCAAGTGTACTTGTTCTCACATGGCAACTATAACACTATATATATTTGTATTTGGATTTGCTGTAGCATGTCACCTGCATTTTTTGTTTCCATGCTGCATTTCTCATCCGGCAAACACATGGCAACTGGAGTTGGAACAACATGGCAACTGCAGTTGCCTTCACATGGCAATTACAGTGCAAAAAACACCTAGGAACTGGATTTGCCTTCACATGGCAACTGGAGTTCGCACAACATGGCAACTGCAGTTGCTTTCACATGGCAATTACAATGCAATACACCTGGCAACTGGATTTGCCTCCACATGGCAACTCCCCAATTTTTGTATCTACATTACATATCATGCACCTTTTTCTATTCTCTCTACTTTTGTTTTGTTTTTCAGGTATCCTAAACCACATTTTGATCCTTGCAGGCACCCCTGAGGAGATTTCGCCGTCTCTTGATGAAGCTTACCGTAGGATTGAGGAGGCAGCATTGCAGAGGAGGTCCTCACGAGGTCAGGGGCAATCAAGTTCCAATGTGCATGCAGAGATGGTATCTGAGGATACCATTAGGAGTGCCACCCCTGGTTCTGTGAGGCAACAGAGGGTAGTTCACCCACCCCCTGCGGAAGACTACGAGCCTGAAGTCAGGGCCACGAAGGAACAGACCCAGCTGTACGATATTGTCAAGCGATTTGGTAATGCGAGGGCCAGCAACAAGCACATGAAGGAACTGAAAGCGTAAATGACCTCACCACATAATCTCTCATTTTGCTTTGCTCTTTTTTACCATTCACCTTCTTCGTACTTTCTAGACATGATCCTCTTACGTTTTAGTTCTTTCTCTTTTTACTTAGTAGACATGATTTTTTCATGCTATATTGTTTTCATACAGCTCATGTTTGGACAGAACCAAGGTTATTCAATGCGAATCGACGTACGTCGACTTGGGTGATCTTGCCGAGTCCGTGAGGCCAAACGGTAAAATGTCGACGAATGTAGTTGCGTGCGGGATTGACTACATCAACAAGCATATGGATATGTCTCCTGACAAAACAATCATGCATTACAGTGTGACCTGCAAAATATGGGATGGTGACTTCCACCACAAAATCCTGAGGAAGAATTTTGCTCAACACGGTGAATTCAAGATCACAGTGAAGAAATATGTGAGTTCTCCTTCCCTGTTTGAACTTTTTTTCCACATGGAATGGTTTTTTTGCCATCATCTGCACTTTTGTTCATGTGCCAGATGTTTCATGTGGCATCAGCTGCCATGCAAACTGACTTTTTGATTTTTTGCATCCCATGCAAACTATGTGGCAACTTCAAAGTAAAATACACAACAAATTTTGTTCATACATGGACGACAACTTTTTTTTGTTCCTCTACTGTTCTTCATGTGAACTCTGCTTCTCATTTCCTTCACTTTTACATGCATGTCATGTTCCCCATGTTCCAGGAGCTTGCACCACACGACCCACACGACAAGTGTGGTCACCACTATGCGATCTGTCTTGACCTGAAGAACCAATGCTTTGAGGTGCTTGATTCAATGCGTTCGGCAGCTGTTGCAGACCTTACTTCGCATGCTGAATTCTTCATCAACAACGTCAAAGAGGCATGAAACCGTCACTACGAAAACTCAAAGGTCCAGATCATACATTTCCGGATTGAGTACGCGGCGACCACGAATCAAGGAAACACGTAATTTCCTACCCCCCTCCTTCATGTTGTTACATCTGAATTGAAGTTTATCATTTGTATGTCTGTCCTTTTTGCGAGTTCACCTTATTCTTTTGCTTGTGCAGGACGGACTGTGGCTTTCACATGTTGGAATACTTTGCAAAGTGGGAAGGTAGACTTGTCCCCGCTGTCACAGCTGCAATGGTCGTTGAGCTCCCGAAAATTTACACATGGAACTGGTTGACGAATGAAGATTTCAACAAGCGGTCTAGAGCACGCGAGTTCGTGGAGGAAGCTGTGAAGAAAGACATCAAGAAGTACAAGTGATCACGTGGCGTTACACACCTGACGCATACCTTACATTCTGTTGCTGAGGAATGTAAGGTACTATCTTTTGTTTCTTTGTCAAAACTATGTTCGTGTGCTATGTTACGACTGCAACCCCGCGTAGCCTAGTATGTAGTGGTGGTGTGTGAGCGACATTTGAATATTTTCTATAATATATGTGTGGATGTGAACCTATTTAGGCGTGACATCATATACGTTTTATGTTTATCATTATTATTATGGTTTCATCGTTTGTAGCAACAGTTTGCTGCTACTAATGCGTCTACGATGTTTTAAAACATGGCAAAATGTAGTTCATCAGATATGGTTAGTGAAAGTCGTCATCGTTTTTCATTTGGCGATGCAGAGTCATTACAAATACCATGTCATATTGCAGTACAGCTAACATGGCAGATTCAGTGCAAACAACACGGCAGATTCAACATAATTAACATAGCAAATCCAGTACAATTAACATGGCAGATCCAGTACAATTAACATGCCAGATCCAGTACAATTAACATGACAGATCCAATACAAAATATCATGGCAGATCCAGTACAAAATATCATGGCATATTTAGTATAAAATAGCATGGCAGATTAACTACACATAACAAGGCAGATTAAGTACCCATAACATGGCAACTGCATTTATCCATTCAACGTATTTTCCTTCAACTTCTGATGCCCCTCAAGAGTCATTCTCCCAACTTAACAAAAAATTCACAACATCTAGGTTACAAAACAAAATGTCCACAAGGACCATGTCACAGTGCCCCAATGTTGCTTACGGATTGCCTGTCCCTTTCTTTGTTTTCTTGTGTTTTGCTTGAATCTCCAATCCCGATTTGTATCCTATCTCTTTTGGACGCCCCTTTGTGATGGAACGGGGCGGGTCCTGACCTGGGTTTGTGTGCTTGCTGTTCCAGATCCTATCTCAGAGTTTTCTGACGATGGCCCTGTGGACGAAGGCACACTTGACGTGCGGGGGAACCGGTGTAAGGCTTCCTCAGCTTTTCTCTTCTTGATCTCATCAAGCTCTCTTTTCAGGGCCTTCCTGTGTTTTTCTGCGACTCTCGCTGTCTCATCACTCTTGCATGCTTCATCAATTAGCTCAGCATAGTTCTTTGTCAGCACAACATGCCTCACGGCTTCCATGGTTGACTCCGCTCTCTCGTCATGCACAGCCAGAACCGCGTTTGTTGTTTGCGGCGCCAACGCGTCGTCAGTGTCCCGAGTCCATCACCGCCTTATGAAATGGTGGGGCACCCGTGTCACCGCGTTCATGTCCATTAGTTTTAGTATGTGACAGCATACAATGCCGTCCCGTTCGAACTTGCAGCATTGGCAGTAGTATTTGCCTTAGCCGATCAAGGCTTTCACGAAGTAGTTCCTTCCCTTGTCCGGGTCATCAGGTTCTAAATCTGACATGCCCAAAATAGAACACACTTTGAACGTATGTTCGTCCACCTGGAAAGCCGTGAACATGCTGGCGCGCTTTATTTCTTCCTGGAATCTGCAAGTTATGTTTGTTTTTTGTTAAAATATGGTTGCTGTTTTTTGTAGCACATTATGTTGTCGTGGCTTATAGAAGTACATTTCGTTTGAACATGGCAACTGTAGTACATTAAACATGGCAATTGCAGTGCCTTAGACATGGCAACTGCAGTATATTAGACATGGCAACTGCATTGCATTAGACATGACAACTGCAGTACATTAGACATGGCAACTGCAGTACATTAGACATGGCAACTGCAGTGCATTAGACATGGCAACTGTAGTGCATTAGACATGGCAACTGCAATGCATTTTGAACTGGTCATTGTCATTTCCATACAAACACCCCCACTGGAAGCGTAGTGCATAAAACATGGCAACTACATTTATTAAACATGGCAACCTTAGTTGAGTAAACATGGCATTTGTATTCTCAGTAAAAATGGCAATTGCATTTTTAGCAAACATGGTAAATGCAGTTCAGTAAACATGGCAAATGCATAAAATTTTCAGTTGGCATTGCCATTTGCATACCAACATGCCCATTTGGAAGTACAATGTATTACACATGGCAAGTGCATTTCATTGAACATGGCAATTGCAGCTGATTAAGCACGACAAAACAGTAGTTCACTAAACATGGCAACTGCAGCTGAGTAAGCATGGCAAACAGTATTTTCATTAAACATGGCAACCACATATCATGGCAACTGCATTGCATTCTATATGGCACCTACTGCCTGCGTGCTTTGCGCAAATAAGACTGTAACACAACTGACTTACTTGTTAAAGATCTTGTTGGTGTATATCTTGCTCATTTGCCTCTCCATCAGTAAATATGTTAGCAATTTTGGCTGCTTCAGCGCGGTGTTTGCTTCTTGCTGTAGCTCAGATCCCAGTATTTTTTGTTGCAAAGCTATGTACTGCTTGGCAAACTGAAGCAATGAGTTACCAGGGCTCACGTACCGCTTCAAAACAGCATTGAACCCCTCGCTGTGCTGCGTAGTCTGCAGAAATGGGAAGAAGCACTGCATGAAGTAGGCCAGCACCCAGTACATTCGCTTCTCCCACATGCTAGAAAGAGTCTCATTGTCTTGTACTTGATATGTTTCAATCATGGCCATCCAGCTCCTTTCAAACTCCTCCACTGTCAAGCTGTGGTCCACGCACAGCTCGAATGCCTTGTGCAGCTCTGGACGGTCAGCAAAGAACGGTCCTAGCGTCTCCTCAGCCTTTTTTATAATGTGCCACCTGCAGTGCCTGTGCACTGCCAACGGAAAGACCTCCTCTATGCCTGCGCGCGTGCTAAAATCCTGGTCTGTTATTATGTTCATCGGTGCAAGGCCATCCATGCACTCCAAGAAGGTCTTGAACAACCAAACATACCCATCCGTGTCTTTGTTCCGAACGAGCCCACATCCGAACTGCAACGACTGATTGTGGTTGTTTATTCCTATGAATGGAGCGCATGACATCTTGTACATATTAGTGAGATACGTCGCGTCGAATGAAATGCAATCTCGGAAATGTTTGTAGGCTCTTCTTGCAGCACCATCCACCCAATACATATTCCTGACACGGTCCTCATCGTCCAATCTTATCCTATTGAAGAAATCTGGATCTTCCTTCGCTTTCTCATCGAAGTAGGCCATCGTGGCTTCTACGTCAGCCAACTTGCTCTCTCTATGGTATTTTTCCTTTAGGTTTGTGACGTCAGCTGGTATGTAGGGCATGCTACTCAGAGTGCCATTTTTGCTGTGGGTGAGTGATAGTATCTACACCATTCTTGATGGACCGACGTTACAATCATGTAGCAACTTTATGAATTTCTTCTCGAGTGGGGTGAATCCTCTGTGGGCGGCCAGAAACTTCACCAGGTCGAACTTCTTTATGAGTTGGTGGTTGTGCTCGTCAAAATATTCAGTGACCACCCACTGTGCTCCATCTACGTTTAGCTTACACCGGACAGGGCATTCCGTCTTGAGAATGATTCCTCTCTTTTGTTCCGGAACGACAGGCGCAACACCTTTCCCCTTCTTATTCCTTCGTGCCTTGTGGCACCTCATCTCACCTCTGGTGTACTTGTTTGTTTTCTTAATCTTCCTATGGTATTCGGTGTTGACCGCAAACCCATAGAACTTTGCATATGTCTGGTAGAATTCCTTTGCTTCTTCGAACGATTCAAATCTCTGCCCAATGTACGGTGGCTGAGGTACCATGATCTCTGATTGCCCACCATATTCATCCCATTGCGCTTCGTCATCAGTTTTATGATTCACTTCAGTATTGGTGGCAGTTTGATCTACTTGAGTGTTCCCAGTGCTTGTGTTCAAAGGGGTGCTTGTCGGCATTGTAGGAATGATTGCCATTTCTGACTCTGACTCGGTATTGTTTGCGGCATGACTTGTGGCTGGCTGGAGGACTGCATCTTCCGTGCGCTCAGAGCTTCCCGTAGTAGATGCCCCTGCGCCACTGTTCACTGTAGTTGCAGTCAGTAGATGCCCTGTAATAGAAAAAATAGGGACAAGCGTAAGATCTTTTTCTTGAATGACATGTTTATCGTAACAGAGTACATCAACTTTAAGTGATTTGGCATGACATCATTCAAAACAAGCAAGCTGTTAGTCTGCATGTCGACATGCATGGCAACTGTAGTTGTCTAGTCATGGCAGCTACTGTCCAACAAACATGGCAGCTACTGGTTTTTCAGTAGTTGCAGCAGTCATGCATGGCAACCAGCTCATTCTTCAGTACGAAAACTTTGATTCTATGTGCATGGCAGCTGTAGTCCTGCATACATGGCAAATACTGCCGCCAACACATGGCAAACTAGTGTGTTCTATCATCAATTTTTTTATATTATGGTCTCGAGCTCACTATGCAAATTTTTCATTTTACCTTGCTGTGCTGCATGTGCCCATATTGTGTGGTCTGTAACACCAAATTGATGTGCTCTATCTGCATTGTGTGAAGCTTGCCATGAGACGTTTGCCGGGGTAGAAGCATCGTAATAACCTGTAAGCATGGTATTAGATGGGTAATGCATGGCAACTACAGTTGTCCATGGATGGCAACTACAGTTGTCCATGGATGGCAACTGCAGTTGTCCATGGATGGCAATTGCAGTTGTCCATGGGTGGCAACTGTAGTTTGTCCAGGGATGGCAACTGTAGTTTGTCCAGGGATGGCAACTGCAGTTGTTATGGGATGGCAACTGCAGTTGTTATGGGATGGCAACTGCAATTGTCAACTATGCTCATTCTGCTAATTCATCGTCCGCAACTTCACTTTTTATGGACTCACCTGTGTATGACGTCGATGGCAGGTACATGGGTGCCTCCTGATGCCACGTCCTGCACGAAGGCTCTGCATTTTTTCCTGACATAACTCGTGAGTCTTTTGCCATCCTTTGCCAGTTTATTTTTCATGTTCATATCAGTATGTTTCATTTTCGTATGCGTTACCTTGATTTGCCACATTAGCTACTTGAAGTTGGCTGCCCGTACATTTGTCAGTGTTAGTGCCCTGTGACTGAACTTGCCATGGTGCCCCCCTGAGTGTGTTTTGGTCATAAGAACCTGCAAAAAAATGACAGTGTAGGACATAAGTAGAATGTCATCTTGATCGTCGCGAACATGGCAAATGTTAATTTTCTTTTGTTTGCATGCATCATACCAATGCCTCCGTACTGTTCTAGTAGCAGCAGCAACGGCCCTGCAGAAATGAGTTGACTGTATTCTGATGCATCCCAAGGGGGCATTTCTGGCCTTTGAGAACCGAAAAGATCAGTGCCATCTCCGTGACTCATTCTTTTTCCATGTCTCGTTTCTGCCACTGTGCTATCAATCACTGCATGAACAAGAACGCATCAACAATCCACAAAAAATGTATCCTTGTGCTGCTTGCATGTAGAAGTTAACACGTCAGTGTTATCACATTTTCATGCGTAGGCAACCAGCATATCATGGCTAGTAGGACATGTATGTCCACTATCTTTTCTAAAATCTGGGTGCTAGCTATCCGTTCGATTCGATGGCATCAGCCACTACAATAGAATGGCAAGCAATAAGTTGACATGGTGGCAGTTGACGACAATGATAGGTGGCAACTGACGTTAGACACCATTGGCAATTAATTTTGACACCCCCCATTATTCCAAATTTCTCAATTTTCTCTACCTTCTTATGGATTCCTACAAATCCATTCATTTACCAACTACGTGCATCAATCTACAGAGAACTTATGGTTATCTCAAACGTAGTACATGGCAGATCTAGTGTACTCTGCTTGGCAACTGCGAAGACACACAACCCATGTAGTGTATTACCCCTGTAGGATGGATCTAGTTGCCAAGCTCGTCGATAATTTTGCAATTTTCTGTGCCACGTAGAAGGATGAGAAGCAGTAGGGAGATCGGGAGATTCACCTGCTTGTAGCTGGTCTTCTTTGGAGGGCGTTGTTGGATTGGGGGTGGGGGGTGGGGGTGGGTGGGGAGGGTGGGGGTGTGGTTTGCGGTGGGATTGCCCTACGAATCTGCTCTGGTTGCCATGGCAACCAGAGAAGGCCGGCGATGGAGGTAGGGGTTCGGGAGGTGGGAGAGGATGGCGGCAGCCGGGATTCGGGAGGTGGGAGAAGAGGCCAGGATGACTGGATCGTGCGGGCTGCTGGGTCCTCTGGCTCGCACGTCCGGGCGGGGTTGCCACACACCGGACGTGCGGGCCGTGCCTTTGCGCGCGCGAACATGGTCGTGCGGGCTGGTTGCTGTCCATGCCACACGAGGCGTGTGCCACAACTACCCGATACACCACACGTGTGGCAGTTATCGGAACCCTAAGAAAAAACAAGCCTTTTCTTATGATTTCTCTTTCCTCCACCTCAGCATTTATCATAGGTGGCACTCCTAAAATAGCACCATTGTAATGCCATAGGGGCATCTAAAACGCGGACCTCTAAAAAGGACACAATATTTTATCCACAGCCAGACCCTTTTTCTCGCTTGTAGGGTTCTCTAAACAAAAGCAATGAGAGAGGGTATTCTCTTATCTAAGCTTCCTCCCTTCCCTTCCCCATCGTACATGGTTCAGCCACACCCGGTGCTATGAAATGATTGTGAACTAGGACGGGTTCGAAATGCATTTTATTCTTAGTATTTAAAACGTAGTGCTTGACTGAATAATTCAAGGAGTTACACCTCTTTAGTTTAAGAGTATAAAGCAGATTGAAACCAGCTTGACAAGCTATCTTTCCTCTTGATATGAGGTACGCTTGTTGCTCACTCAGTGTTAGTAGAAGGGAAGAAGCATCTGTGGATTGTGATACGGGGGCCGACCATCCAACCGTGTTTGTGTACGTTTCGAACGAGATTTCAACAGACCGATGAAATTTCATGCAAACCACAGACGGTTTTAATTTAACCTGACAATTTTTTTACATTTTCGACATATTTCCTTAAACAAAAGAGTCCAGACCCTAACCTTGTCTAAATCTTTGTTGGGGCCATACTCCAAGTCCTTGTCCTTCCCCTCAGTGTCAATGTCCAATGACCATGAGCCTCGGAAAGTGAAGGTGCGGTCGCCAACGAGGAAGCGTAGGACATGGGACACAGACTGCCCCACATGGAACACGAGATGTTGCCATCTCCCATGCCCTACTCCTCGCCCGAGTCTATCACCTAGCCGTCACCAATGGAGGTGAGGTAGACGATGGATGTTGATGGGCTGGCCTCATCATCGTAGGGACACCAATGTCAGGCAGTGTCAGCGCGAACAAGGCGCAGCTGGTGGCATATCCATCCGAGATAGCCCGCGCGTTCGCCACTGTCGCGCGAGCATTGCGTACGGCCTCGTAGAGCAACTGTGTCTCTTGAATGAAGTGTGGGTCCTCCGCGGCCATGGCCAGTGATAGAGGCTAAGGTGTCCCGTCTTTCTATGAGATGATGGATATCACTTTGGTGGAAGTCGACTTTGACGATCCGACTACGAACGTGCGAGGACGTCGCGCCTTAGCAATCGCTAAACCAACTCCGAGAGGTTATTGACCACGCCAGAGCACGATCAACCTGACCACGAAGGTCTGTTTCCTGCAGGCAAACGAAGAACAAGCAAGAAACCGAGATTGCAATCTGGATATTGCGAATATAAGATGAAAGCTTTATTGATCAAGGTGGGGTTCTGTGATGCCTTTGTCTGGTCGTTGAACACAAACGAAGTACACGAAGTTGCAGCTATGTCAAACTTTAATCTAAACAAAACCCGAAGTCTAAACGGTTCCCTAAGGGCTATATATATGGAGGAAGAGGGGGTGAATTTCGTGGCCCTTGGTGGAGGGGTCCGAAACTAACCCTATCTCTTGTTTCCCCACACATACGGGCTCTAAAAATAGCCTATACTTATGTATTTCGTAATTGCATGGGCCTAGCCCAATAATAAGGTGACGCAGCACCTAGAATAGCCTCTGGACGAAATTTATGAAGTGACATCTTGTATATTTCGTCCAAGGCTTCATGCACTCATTATGGTGGCTTCAAAGTCCTGAAATCATCACTTGTAACTCCGTTCTTGTTCCACTTGCGCATGCCATCATCTCCATGCTTGTTCTGGCTCCAATGTTCATCCTTCTCCAAGCTAGGCCCTTCATTTGTAAGCAAAACAAATGTATCCAATTTAGGCAGCATCATATTCTCATGAACATTAGAATCATTACCAAGAAACGAAAGTACCTGATAATTTAATTGGCGTGCACGAGCTCTAGTAATTGGTCCAGTATATGTAGCAGTAGGGGCTGTGGGTGTAACAATGGTATTGATGTCCTCATCATCCTCCCCTTCTTGAAATGAAGTCGTCCTCGACGGAAGCTCATCTTCCTCACCCAAATAAGGCTTCAAATCTGCAATGTTAAAAGTGGGACTAACCCCAAAATCTGCAGGCAGCTCAGGTTTATATGCATTATCATTTATTTTCTCCAACACCATAAAAGGACCATCAGCACGTGGCATTAACTTTGATTTGCGCAAATCAGGAAATCTATCCTTACGCAAATGTAACCAAACAAGATCTCCAGGTGCAAACACAACATGTTTTCTACCCTTATCTCCAGCAAGTTTATATTTAGCATTCATACACTCAATGTTTTCCTTAGTTAACTCATGCATTTTTAAAATCAATTCAACACGTTGTTTAGCATCAAAATTAACCTTCTCTGAAGAAGGAAGAGGCAACAAATCAATAGGTGCACGAGGTAGGAAACCATACACAATTTCAAAAGGGCACATCTTAGTAGTAGAATGCAATGAACGATTATAAGCAAATTCAATATGAGGCAATCATTCTTCCACATTTTCTTATTCTTCTTCAAAACAGCCCTAAGCATAGTAGACAATGTTCTATTGACTACTTAAGTTTGTCCATCAGTTTGGGGGTGACAAGTAGTACTAAAAAGCAGTTTAGTCCCCAACTTAGCCCATAAACATCTCCAAAAGTGGCTTAGAAATTTAGTATCACGATCTAAAACAATAGTAGTGGGCACACCATGCAAGCGAATACTTTCACAAAAGAACAAATCAGCAACATTAACGGCATCATCACTTTTATGACATGGTATAAAGTGTGCCATTTTCGAGAATCTATCCACGACAACAAATATGCTATCCCTCCCCTTCTTTGTTCGAGGTAAACCTAAAACAAAGTCCATAGATATATCCTCCCAAGGAACACTAGGTACATGCAAAGGCATATATAAACCATAAGGATTGAGTCGTGACTTAGCTTTTTGACATGTAGTGCAGCGAGCAATAAAATGCTCAACATCTCGTCTCATCTTTGGCCAAAAGAAATGTGTAGCAAGTACGTCCTCTATCTTCTTCACGCCAAAGTGTCCCATTAATCCCCCTCCATGCGCCTCCTGCAACAACAAAAGATGAATAGAGCTAGCTGGAATGCATAGCTTGTTAGCACGAAACACAAATCCATCATTAATGACGAACTTGTTCCATGTTCTCCCTGCTTTACAATTCTGCAATACATCTTTAAAATCAGCATCATGCACATATTGATCTTTGATGGTCTCCAAACCAAATATTTTGAAGTCAAGTTGTGCAAGCATAGTATAGCAACGAGACAATGCATCAGCAATAACATTTTCTTTACCCTTCTTGTGCTAATAACATAAGGGAAAGTCTCAATGAATTCAACCCATTTATCATGTCTACGATTCAGTTTAGCTTGACTTTTAATATGTTTCAAAGATTCATGATCAGAATGTATAACAAATTCTTTGGGCCATAAATAATGTTGCCATGTCTCTAAAGTCCGAACAAGAGCATATAATTCTTTATCATAAGTAGAATAATTCAGACTAGGCCCACTCAATTTTTCAGAAAAATATGCAACAGGTTTGCCATCTTGTAATAACACACCTCCTAATCCAATTCCACTAGCATCACATTCAAGCTCAACGTCTTATTAAAATCAGGAAGTTGGAGTAAAGGAGCATGTGTCAACTTATCTTTCAATACCGTGAAGGCTTCTTCCTGTGTGGTACCCCAAACAAAATGCACATCCTTCTTTGTAAGCTCATTGAGAGGTGCAGCAATGGTGCTGAAATCTCTCACAAAACGCCTATAGAATCCAGCGAGGCCAAGAAAACTCCTCACTTGTGTGACCGTTTTGGGCTGCGGCGAACTCTCAATAGCTTCAATCTTGGTTTTATCAACTTCAATTCCCTGTGGAGTAACAACATAGCCAAGAAAAGACACTCGGACGGTGCAAAAGGTGCACTTCCCAAGGTTACCAAACAAACGTGCATCACGTAGAGCAATAAAAACAACACGTAAATGTTCCAAATGTTCCTCCAAAGTTCTGCTATAAATCAATATGTCATCAAAGTAAACTACCACAAATTGTCCAATGAAAGCACGTAAAACTTCGTTCATTAATCTCATGAAAGTACTAGGTGCATTAGTTAACCCAAAAGGCATGACTAACCACTCATATAATCCAAACCTAGTTTTAAATTCTATTTTCCATTCATCCCCCGGTTTCATACGAATTTGATGGTATCCACTACGCAAATCAACTTTGGAGAATATTGTAGAGCCACTCAATTCATCAAGCATATCATCTAGCCTAGGAATAGGATGACGATAATGAATAGTAATGTTATTAATGCCTCTACAATCAACACACATACGCGATGTGCCATCCTTTTTCGGCACTAAAATAATAGGAACAACACAAGGACTAAGGGATTCGCGTATATAACCTTTGTCGAGAAGCTCTTGTACTTGACGCATAATCTCCTTCGTCTCATCTGGATTGGTACGGTATGGTGCACGGTTGGGTAGCGATGCACTGGGAATTAAGTCAATTTGTTGTTCAATCCCTCGAATAGGTGGTAATCCCGGTGGCACGTCTTGTGGAAAGACGTCAGTGAACTCCTGCAAAATGTTAGTGACAACAGGAGGCAAAGAGGAATGAACGTCCTCAAATGAAAATAATGCCTCTTTGCACACAAAAGCATAGCAAACAGATTTGCTGAAATCGAGCTCATCAATATCAGATTTAGTGGCAAGTAAACATGCACTTTTCAATTTAATTTCAGAAGCAACACTAGATGGTTTACTATTAGGCTTCATTTGTTGCTCAAATTCTTTTGCCACAATATGATTTTCACTCTTATTTTTCTCCTGTTTTGCTTTATTAGCTCTATTAATACCATCTTTCAAAATGGAATCAGGAGTCATAGGAAGCAAAGTAATATTTTTATCCTTATGAACAAGAGTATAATGATTGTTTCTACCGTGGTGTACAGAAATTTTATCAAATTGCCATGGTCTACCAAGTAATAAGGAACATGCTTGCATAGGTACCACATCACAATCAACATAATCAGCATATGTAGAGATACTAAAATGCACACGAACAATACGTGTTACCTTAACCTTGCCGCTGTTGTTGAACCATTGGATGTAGTAAGGATGTGGATGTGGTCTTGTGGTGAGAGAAAGCTTCTCCACCATCTCCATGCTAGCCAAGTTGTTGCATCTCCCCCCGTCTATGATGACGTGCACAGAACGTTCGTTCACAACTCCCTTTGTATGGAACAAATTATGCCTCTGATTTTGCTCAGCTTGTGGGACCTGCACACTCAAAACACGTTGAGCAACTAAACATTCATACCTATCAGCGTCTTCAGGAGCCATGTATTGCGTCTCATGATCAGAATCATATCCACCATGTTCTTCACGTGTAATAAGGGCCAAAGTCTCCTCATCATAGTCACTAGTGGACTCATACCCGCCATCCTCAGTAGCAATCATCACACGCTGAGATTTGCATTCTCGCGCATAATGACCTCTTCCCTTACAACGACGACAAATAATATCACTTGCGTTCCCTGTTGATCCCATAGAAGAAGAAGAGCTCTATGCAGGCCCGACAGGTGCGCTCTTGGCAGATAATGGTGGTTGTGCCTGCTTTCTTGTATCATGGCTGGAGATGGCACCTGATGGAGTTGCTGGTGCAGTGGAAGTAAAAGTTAGTGCGCGCCAATGCCTGTCGATCCTGCACTTCACATTCAGCTTTACAAGCAAGATGGAATAAACGAGTGATATTAGTATACTCCTTATACTCTAGAATGGTCTGAATCTCTCTATTTAATCCACCAATAAAACGTGCAAGCATAGCTTCATTCTCCTCAACAATACCACATCTAATCATGCCAGTTTGTAATTCCTGATAATATTCTTCTACAGATTTTTTTCCTTGTCTTAAACGCTACAATTTCTGAAGCAATTCACGTTGATAATATGGTGGAACCCAACGAGTACGCATAGCAGTTTTCAAAGCAGCCCAAGTAGCTGGAATAGGATATAATCTACAATGTTCAGACCACCATACACATGCAAAACTAGTGAAAGCACAAACAGCAGCAGCAACCCGTCTCTCCTCGGGATATTGCAAACATGTAAAACGTTGTTCAGTTTCTAACTCCTAAGTAAGATATATATCAGGAACATATCTACCCTCAAATGGTGGAATATTCAATTTCAGTTTAGGAACATGGTCATGATCTCGTACCTGAGGTGGTGGTGCAGGCCTACCATTGCGATTATATACCTGAGGTCGACCTGCTGGTGGTGGTGCTGGTGGCTGCACGTAGTTCTGATTTTGATCAACCTCATCCTCGTAATAGTCCTCCACCTCTGCAGTAACAGCAAGAGCTACAGAAGCACCAACAACATAGCAGCGGCACCAGAATTTTGTCCTGGCTCAATAGGAACACGCTGTGCTCGCCCTACTGTATCACGGCGTAGAACTGGTTGTGGGAGACGTTTGAGTAATTCATCAAACTTGGCATCCAACTTGGTGTCAATTGTCTTCTCAATGTCACCCATTCTCTCCGATGCCTTTCCAAAACTGGCCATCATGTCTTCCACCCGTTGACCCGACATTTGATGAAACTTATCATGAAGATCCTTGTTTGTCATGTTCTCCCAGTCAATCTCATCGGCTTGTGATCCTGGCATGGTTAGCAGCAATAGAAACACAAAATAATATGATTCGACAGACTACTAGGAAGCGGTGGTGGTGGTGTTGTGTCACAAATCCTTCAAGCGAATCTCAAATTCTTACCAGTTCTTACCCAGCAGCAGGTGGTGATCGGCAACCGTTGTAGTCAAAACTCTCAAAGCTTGGATAGAGCGATTACCAGGGAGAATCAAACGCACGACGTAGATGTATGTGGAGCTGGGAAGGCTTATAATATGGTAGCAAAAAGGGTCAGCAATAATCAATTCAGAGATGCAAAGTTGAATAAACGCTCAACGACGGTACTGTGCTGGTCCTAGGCTAGACTGTGCTAGAGACGCGAGCCTAGAACACTAACAAAATCACGGCGCTGCACGAAAACAAGGGAGGAGCACACTCTGAATTTTCTCTCTCTTTTTTTTCACTTTTTTGGCACTTTTTTTCCTCTTTTTTTTGCTCCGCAACAAATTTTTTTTCGAAAAAGTCTACAAATGGTCTAGAAACTGCCTAGCCAGAATTTTCCAGACTTAGTTTTTTTTGAAACTGGAGCTATTTTTCTACTGCGGGTAACACGAAAGTTCGGGAGTCCTTCTCTATCACGACTCGGAGTATGGCGTGATCTGGAAGTCGAAAACAAAGCAACAAATACTAGACTCGGACTAGGACTGGTGGCAGAGATGAATCTGGTGGAACTCGTACTGGTGGCGGAGATGAATCTGGTGGAACTCGGACTGGTGGCAGATATATGTTGTAGGTGGACTCGGATTTGCGTGATGGAGGTGGATATGTGGTATATGGCTGCGGTGATGTCGATGGTGGTAGATGGCAGCGGTGATGACGATGGTGGTATATGGCAGCTGTGATGACGATGGTGGTATATGGCAGCGGTGATTACGATGGTGGTATATGGCAGCGGTGATGATGATGATGCGGCGGCGGCGTGACAACTTGTGAACAGAACTCAAAACTCTAAAGGACTAGATACTAAGACCAGCAACTTGACACGATGATGCAACCGCAAATTCAACAATGCAAATACAGAAAAGATTATGCAATGGCTCAGACTGGTTCGGATATGATGAACTAACCCTAATTTTTTTTGTGGCTTTTTCGTGGACTATAGGTATGAAGAACAGACTCAATCTAAACTACGAAAAACTGTAAAATCTCACCGAGCAACCTGGAAATCTGATACCACTTGATAGAGGCTAAGGTGTCCCGTCTTCCGATGAGATGATGGATATCGCTTTGGTGGAAGTCGACTTTGACGATCCGACTACGAATGTGCGAGGACGTCGCGCCTTAGCAATCGCTAAACCAACTCCGAGAGGTTATTGACCACGCCGGAGCACGATCAACCTGACCATGAAGGTCTGTTTCCTGCAAGCAAACGAAGAACAAGCAAGAAACTGAGATTGCAATCTGGATATTGCGAATATAAGATGAAAGCTTTATTGATCAAGGTGGGGTTCTGTGACGCCATTGTCTGGTCGTTGAACACAAACGAAGTATGCGAAGTTGCAGCTATGGCGAACTTTAATCTAAACAAAACCCAAAGTCTAAACGGTGCCCTAAGGGCTGTATATATGGAGGAAGAGGGGGTGAATTTCGTGGCCCTTGGTGGAGGGGTCCGAAACAAACCCTATCTCTTGTTTCCCCATACATACGGACTCTAAAAATAGCCTATACTTATGTATTTTGAAATTACATGGGCCTGGCCCGATAATAAGGTGACGCAACACCTAGAATAGCCTCTGGACGAAATTTATGAAGTGGCATCTTGTATATTTCGTCCAAGGCTTCATGCACTCATTATGGTGGCTTCAAAGTCCTGAAATCATTACTTGTAACTCTGTTCTTGTTCCCCTTGCGCATGCCATCATCTCCATGCTTGTTCTGGCTCCAACGTTCATCCTTCTCCAAGCTAGGCCCTTCATTTGTAAGCAAAACAAATGTATCCAATTTAGGCAGCATCATATTCTCATGAACATTAGAATCATTACCAAGAAACAAAAGTACCTGATAATTTAATTGGCGTGCACGAGCTCTAGTAATTGGTTCAGTATATGTAGTAGTAGGGGCTGTGGGTGTAACAATGGTATTGATGTCCTCATCAGCCAGCTTGGGCTTGTTGCTCGCGAATTTGCTGTATAATAGGCCCTTTATCAGCGATGGTGCGTGAGGAGGGCGACGTTGCAGCGCTCCTCCTCTTGCGCCTGCCGGAACACCGACACTGGCTATGACGTGACTTCTTCTCCGCCATGGCGATATCAAAGTGCGTCTGCGTCAGTCAATGGTGAAGGCGGCATGGATCGGTGCAGGCATGGACACTGGCTCATCGTCGGAGGCCTCCTTCATCATCGGGTCATCGTCTAAGACCTCCAGCGAGCTCGCTGGCAAGCTGGCCTCTATCCAGTGCGCACGACTGCCCTATAGACTGAGCACAAGGGCGACTAGCTCGTGGTTCTGCTCCGTCGAGAGGTGAAGGAAATATTCCCTAGAGGCAATAATAAAGTTGTTCTTTTATATTTACTTATTCATGATAAATGTTTATTATTCATGCTATAATTGTATTAACCGGAAATTTGATACATGTGTGAATACATAGACAAAACACAGTGTCCCTAGTATGCCTCTACTTAACTAGCTCGTTGATCAAAGATGGATAAGTTTCCTAGCCATGGACGTGTGTTGTCATTTGATGAACGGGATCACATCATTAGGAGAATTATGTGATGGGACCCATCCGTTAGCTTAGCATAATGATCATTCAGTTTTATTGCTACTGCTTTCTTCATGTCAAATATATATTCCTCCGACTATGAGATTATGCAACTCCCGGACACCAAGGAATGCCTTGTGTGCTAGCAAACATCACAACATAACTGGGTGATTATAAAGATGCTCTACAGGTATCTCCGAAGGTGTTTGTTGGGTTGGCATAGATCGAGATTAGGATATGTCATTCTGAGTATCGGAGAGGTATCTCTGGGCCCTCTCGGTAATGCACATCATATGAAGCCTTGAAAGCAATATGACCAATGAGTTAGTTGTGGGACGATGCATTACGGAACGAGTAAAGAGACTTGCCGGTAATGAGATTGAACTAGGTATGAAGATACTGACGATTGAATCTCAGGCAAGTAACATACCGATGACAAAAGGAATAACATATGTTGACATAGCGGTTCGACCAATAAAGATCTTCATAGAATATGTGTGAACCATATGAGCATCCAGGTTCCGCTATTGGTTATTGACCGGAGAGGTGTCTCGGTCATGTCTACATAGTTCTCGAACCTGTAGGGTCCGCACGCTTAACATTCGATGACGATATGTATTATATGAGTTATGTGATTTGGTGACCGAAGGTTGTTTGGAGTCCTTGATGAGATCACGGACATGATGAGGAGTCTCGAAATGGTCGAGAGGTAAAGATTGATATACTGGAAGGTAGTATTCAGACACCGGAAGGGTTCCGGAGTGTATTGGGTACATACCGGAGTACCGGAGGGGTTACCGGAATCCCCGGTGGAAGATATGGGCCATATGGGCCATAGGAGGGAGGCTAACTAGCCCACAAGG
Organism: Triticum dicoccoides; assembly: GCF_002162155.2. NCBI lineage: Eukaryota > Viridiplantae > Streptophyta > Magnoliopsida > Poales > Poaceae > Triticum > Triticum dicoccoides. Next base: position 417,357,459 of record NC_041389.1, on the reverse strand, counting down.
GGCTGGTGCGCCCCCCACAAGGAAGGAGCCCGAATTGGACTAGGGAAGGGGGTGGCGCCCCCTTTCCTTCTTCCTCTCTATCTCCTTCCCCTTTTCCACCTCCATGGGAAGGAAAAAAGGGAGGGGGGGGGAGG
>NC_041389.1:417317831-417357112 GCF_002162155.2 Triticum dicoccoides | reverse complement strand
CAGAGAGACACCAATTGTTTTAACCGTGTGCGGTGCCCCCCTCCATCATTTACTCCTCCGGTCATATCGTTGCAGTGCTTAGGCGAAGCCCTACGCGGATCACTTCACCAACACCGTCATCATGCCATCATGCTTACGGAACTCATCAACTCCATCGACACTCTGCTGGATCAAGAGTTCGAGGGACGTCATCGAGCTGAATGTGTGCAGAACTCGGAGGTGCCGTAAATTTGGTACTTGATCGGTTGATTCGAGAAGATGTTCGACTACATCAACCACGTTAAGTTAACGCTTCCGCTTTCGGTCTACGAGGGTACGTGGACACACTCTCTCCCTCTCATTGCTATGCATCTCCTAGATATATCTTGCGTGAGCGTAGGATTTTTTTTGAAATTGCATGCTATGTTTCCCAACAGTGGTATCCGAGCCAGGTCTATACGTAGATGATATGCACGAGTAGAACAAAAAGAGTTGTGGGCGGTGATCGTCATACTGATTACCATCAATGTCTTATTTTGATTCGGTGGTATTGTTGGATGAAGCGGCCCGGACCAACCTTACATGACCGTGTTCATGAGACCGGTTCCGCCGGCATACATGCAACTAGTTCTGCATAAAGGTGGGTGGCGGGTGTCTGTTTCTCCAACTTTAGTTGAATCAAATTTTACTGCGGCCGGTCCTTGTGAAGGTTAAAATAGCAAACTTGGTAAATCACTGTTGTGGTTTTTGTGCCGAAGGTATGTGCGGTTCATGCTAGCAACCCGTAGCAGCGACGTAAAACTTGCAACAAACAAAGTAGAGGACGTCTAACTTGTTTTTGCAGGACATGTTGTGATGTGATATGGCCAAGACATGATGTGATATAAAGATTGTTGTATGAGATGATCATGTTTTGTAAAAGTTATCGGCAACTAGCAGGAGCCATATGGTTGTCGCTTTATTGTATGAAATACAAGCGCTATGTAATTGCTTTAATTTATCACTAAGCGGTAGCGATAGTTGTAGAAGAAATGGTTGGCGAGACAACCATGACACTATGATGGAGATCAAGGTGTCAAGCCGGTGATGATGGATATCATGACGTTGCTTTGGTGATGGAGATCAAAAGCACAAGATGATGATGGCCATATCATGTCACATATTTTGATTGCATGTGATGTTTATCTTTTATGCATCTTATTTTGCTTAGTACGGCGGTAGCATTATAAGATGATCCCTCACTAAAATTTCAAGGTATAAGTGTTCTCCCCGAGTATGCACTGTTGTGAAAGTTCTTCATGCCGAGACACCACGTGATGATCGGGTGTGATAGGCTCTACGTTCAAATACAACGGGTGCAAGCCAGATCTGCACACGTGGAATACTCGGGTTAAACTTGACGAGCCTAGCATATACAGGTATGGCCTCAAAACACTGGAGACTGAAAGGTTGAATGTGAATCATATAGTAGATATGATCAACATAGAGATGTTCACCATTGATGACTACTCCATCTCACATGATGACCGGACATGGTTTAGTTGATTTGGATCACGTATCATTTAGATGACCTGAGGGATGTCTATCTAAGTGGGAATTCTTAAGTAATTTGATTAATTGAACTTTAATTTATCATGAACTTAGTCCTGATAGTATTTGCAAATTATGTTGTAGATCAATAGCTCGCGTTGTAGCTCCCCTATGTTTTTGATTTGTTCCTAGAGAAAACTAAGTTGAAAGATGATAGTAGCAATGATGCAGGCTGAGTCCGTGATCTGATGATTATCCTCATTGCTGCATAGAAGAATTATGTCCTTGATGCACCGCTAGGTGACAAACCTATTGTAGGGGCAGATGCAAACATTATGAACATTTGGCAAGCTCGATACGATGACTACTTGATAGTTTAGTGCGCCATGCTTTACGGCTTAGAATCAGGACTTCAAAGACGTTTTGAACATCATGGACCATATGAGATGTCCAAGGAGTTGAAGTTAATATTTCAAGCAAATGCCTGAGTCTAGAGGTATGAGACCTCTGACAAGTATTTCGCCTACAAGATGGAGGAGAATAGCTCAACCAATGAGCATGTGCTTAGAATGTCTGAGTACTACAATCGCTTGAATCAAGTGGGAGTTAATCTTCTAGATAAGATAGTGATTGATAGAGTTATCTAGCACTATCACCAAGTTACTGGAACTTCGTGATGAACTATAATATGCAAGGGATGATGAAACCGATTCCCGAGCTCTTCATGATGCTGAAATCGATGGAGGTAGAAATCAAGAAAAAGCATCAAGTGTTGATGATGAAACAAGAGAACTAGTTTCAAGAAAAGGGCAATGGGAAAGAAAGGGAATTTCAAGAAGAATGGCAAGCAAGTTGTCACTCCCCTGAAGAAGCCCGAAGCTGGACCTAAGCCTGAAACTGAGTGCTTCTAATGCAAAGGAAATGGTCATTGGAAGCGGAACTACCCCAAATATTTGGCGGATAAGAAGGATGACAAAGTGAACAAAGGTATATTTGATATACATGTTTTTGATGTGTACCTTACTAGTGCTCATAGTAGCCTCTAAGTATTTGATACCTATTCGGTTGCTAAGATTAATAACTCAAAATAGGAGTTGCAGAATAAATAGAGACTAGTTGAGGGTGAAGTGGCAATGTGTGTTGGAAGTGATTGCAAGATTAATATGATCATCATCGCACACTCCCTATACTTTATGGATTAGTGTTGAACCTAAATAAATGTTATTTGGTGTTTGCGTTGAGCATGAATATGATTAGATCAGGTTTATTGCAATAGGGTTATTCATTTAAGACAGAGAGTAATTGTTATTCTGTTTACATGAATAAAACCTTCTATGGTCATACACCCAATGTTAATGGTTTATTGAATTTCGATCGTGGTGATACACATATTCATAATATTGATGCCAAAAGATGCAAAGTTCATAATGGTAGTGCAACTTATTTGTGGCACTGCCGTTTGGGTCATATCGGTGTAAAGCGCATGAAGAAACTCCATGCAGATGGACTTTTGGAATCACTTGATTATGAATCATTTGATACTTGCGAACCATGCCTTATGGGCAAGATGACTAAAACTCCGTTCTCTAGAACAATGGAACGAGCTAATGACTTTTTGGAAATAATACATACCGATGTATGCGGTCCGATGAGTGTTGAGGCTCGTGGCGGGTATCATTATTTTTGTACTTCATAGATGATTTGAGCAGATATGGGTATATCTACTTAATGAAACACAAGTCTTAAACATTTGAAAAGTTCAAAGAATTTTAGAGTGAAGTGGAGAATCATCGTAACAAGAAAATAAAGTTTCTATGATCTGATCATGGAGGAGAATATTTGAGTTACGAGTTTGGCCTTCATTTAAAACAATGTGGAATAGTTTCACACCTCATGCCACCTGGAACACCACAGCGTAATGGTGTGTCCGAACGTCGTAACCGCACTTTATTAGATATGGTGCGATCTATGATGTCTCTTACCGGTTTACCACTATCATTTTGGGGTTATGCATTAGATACAGTTGCATTCACGTTAAACAGGGCACCATCAAAGTCCGTTGAGGCGACACCGTATGAATTGTGGTTTGGCAACAAACCTAAGCCACCATTTCTTAAAGTTTGGGGATGCGATGCTTATGTCAAAAGGCTTCATCCCGATAAAGCTCGAACCCAAATTGGAGAAGTGCGTCTTCATAGGATACCCTAAGGAAACAATTGGGTACACCTTCTACCATAAGTCCGAAGGCAAGATTTTTGTTGCTAAGAACGAAACCTTTCTAGAGAAGGAATTTCTCTCGAAAGAAGTGAGTGGGAGGAAAGTAGAACTTGATGAGGTAATTGTACCTACTCTCAATTTGGAAAGTAGCTCATCCGAGAAATCTATTCCTCTGATGCCTACAACAACTGGAGAGGAAGCTAATGATAAAGATAATGAAACTTAAGATCAAGTTGCTACAGAACCTCGTAGGTCAAACAGAGCATGATCCGCACCAGAGTGGTACGGTAATCCGGTTTTGGAGGTCATGTTACTTGACCATGATGAACCTATGAAGTGTGAAGAAGCTATGATGAGCCCAGATTCCGATAAGTGGCTTGAGGCCATGAAATTTGAGATAGGATCCATGTATGAGAACAAAGTGTGGACTTTGGTTGACTTGCTCGATGATCGGCGAGCCATAGAAAATAAATGGGTCTTCAAGAGGAAGACAAATGATGATGGTAGTGTTACTACCTACAAAGCTCAAATTGTTGCAAAAGGTTTTTGACAAGTTCAAGATGTTGACTACGATGAGATCTTCTCACTCATATCAATGCTTAAGTCTGTCCAAATCATGTTAGCAATTGCCGCTTTTTATTATGAAATCTGGCAAATGGATGTCAAAACTGCATTCCTTAATGGATTTCTTAAAGAAGAGTTGTATATGCTACAGCCAGAAGGTTTTGTCGATCCTAAAGGTGCTAACAAAGCGAGCAAAGCTCCAGCGATCCATCTTTGGACTGGTGCAAGCATCTCGGAGTTGGAATATGTGTTTTGATGAGGTGATCAAAGCATATGGTTTTATACAGACTTTTGGAGAAGCCTGTATGTACAAGAAAGTGAGTGGGAGCACTACAACCTTTCTGACAAGTATATGTGAATGACATATTGTTGATCGGAAATGATGTCGAATTTTCTGGAAAGCATAAAGGAGAGTTTGAAAGGAGTTTTTCAAAGAAAGACCTCGATGAAGCTGCTTACATATTGGGCATCAAGATCTATAGTGATAGATCAAGACGCTTGATAAGATTTTTCAATGGCTGCATACCTTGACAAGATTTTGAAGTAGTTCAAACTGGAACAGTCAAAGGAGTTCTTGCCTGTGTTGCAAGGTGTAAAGTTGAGTAAGACTCAAACCCGACCACAACAGAAAATAGAAAGAGAATGAAAGTCATGCCCTATGCCTCAGCCATAGGTTCTATAAAGTATGCTAAGCTGTGTACCAGCCCTATTGTGTACCTTATCATGAGTTTGGCAAGGGGGTACGATAGTGATCAAGGAGTGGATCACTGGACAACAGTCAAAGTTATCCTTAGTTACCTAAGAGGACTAAGGAAATATTTCTCGGTTTTGGAAGTGATAAAGTCATCGTAAAGAGTTACGTCGATGCAAGCTTTTACACCAATCCAGATGACTCTGAGTCTCAATTTGGATACATATTAAACGTGGGAGCAATTAGCTAGAGTAGCTATATGCAGAGCATTGTAGACATTGGAAAATTGCAAAAACACATACGGCTCTAAATACAGCAGACCCGCTGACTAAACTTCTCTCACGAGCAAAACATGATCACACCTTAGTACTCTTTGGGTGTTAATCACATAGCGATGTGAACTAGAATGTTGACTCTAGCAAACCCTTTGGGTGTTGGTCACATGGTGATGTGAACTATGGGTGTTAGTCACATACAGATGTGATCTGTTGGTGTTAAATCACATGGCGATGTGAACTAGATTATTGACTCTAGTGCAAGTGGGAGACTGAAGGAAATATGCCCTAGAGGCAATAATGAAGTTGTTATTTTATATTTCCTTATTCATGATAAATGTTCATTATTCATGCTAGAATTGTATTAACCGTAAATTTGATACATGTGTGAATACATAGACAAAACACCGTGTCCCTATTATGCCTCTACTTGACTAGCTCGTTGATCAGAGATGGTTAAGTATCCTAGCCATGGACATGTATTGTCATTTGATGAACGGGATCACATAAGTAGGAGAATGATGTGATGGACAAGACCCGTCCGTTAGCTTAGCATAATGATCGTTCAGGTTTATTGCTACTGCTTTCTTCATGTCAAATATATATTCCTCCGACTATGAGATTATGCAACTCCCTGACACCGGAGGAATGCCTTGTGTGCTATCAAACGTCACAACGTAACTAGGTGATTATAAAGATGCTCTACAGGTATCTCCGAAGGTGTTTGTTGGGTTGGCATAGATCGAGATTAGGATTTGTCACTCCGAGTATCGGAGAGGTATCTTTGGGCCCTCTCGGCAATGCACATCATATGAAGCCTTGCAAGCAATGTGACTAATGAGTTAGTTGTGGGATGATGCGTTACGGAACGAGTAAAGAGACTTGATGGTAACGAGATTGAACTAGGTATGAAGATACCTACAATCGAACCTCGGGCAAGTAACATACCGATGAAAAAGGGAATAACGTATGTTGACATAGCGGTTCGACCGATAAAGATCCTCGTAGAATATGTGGGAACCAATATGAGCATCCAGGTTCCACTATCAGTTATTGACCGGAGAGGTGTCTCGGTCATGCCTACCTAGTTCTCGAACCCGTAGGGTCCGCATGCTTAACGTTCGATGACGATATGTATTATATGAGTTATGTGTTTTGGTGACCAAAGGTTGTTCAGAGTCCTGGATGAGATCACGAACATGACGAGGAGTCTCGAAATGGTTGAGAGGTAAAGATTGATATATTGGAAGGTAGTATTCGGACACCTAAAGGGTTCTGGAGTGTATCGGGTACATACCGGAGTACCGGAGGGGTTACCGGAACCCCCCGGTAGAAGATATGGGCAATATGGGCCATAGGAGGGTGGCTAACAAGCCCACAAGGGGCTGGTGCGCCCCCCACAAGGGAGGAGGCCGAATTGGACTAGGGAAGGGGGTGGCGCCCCCCTTTCCTTCTCCCTCTCCCTCTCCTTCCCTCTTTCCACCTCCATGAGAAGGGAAGGGGGGGGGGGCGAATCCTACTAGGAGTGGAGTCCTAGTAGGACTCCTCCCCTTGGCGCGCCCCCTTGGTGGTCGGCCACCTCCTCTCCTCCTTTATATATGGGGGCGGCGGCACCCCAAAGGGACACCAATTGCTTTAACCGTGTGAGGTTCCCCCCTTCACCGTTTACTCCTCCGGTCATATCGTTGTAGTGCTTAGGCAAAGCCCTGCACGGATCACTTCACCAACACCGTCATCACGCCGTCGTGCTGATGGAACTCATCAACTCCAGCGACACTCTGCTGGATCAAGAGTTCGAGGGACATTATCGAGCTGAACGTGTGCAGAACTCAGAGGTGCCGTACGTTTGGTACTTGATCGGTTGACTCGATAAGACATTTGACTACATCAACCACGTTAAGTTAACGCTTCCGCTTTTGGTCTACGAGGGCACGTGGACACACTCTCCCCCTCTTGTTGCTATGCATCTCCTAGATAGATCTTGCGTGAGCGTAGGATTTTTTTTGAAATTGCATGCTATGTTTCCCAACAAGAGGCACTTCCACAAAACTCTAGAGCTGCCAGTCATGGCGGAGGTGGTGCACATAAGAGGATTGGAAGCAGATGTGTTTGTTACACGGATGGTACCGGATGAGGCCATGTTTGAATAGTGGGTGCAGGTCAGGACAAGGAGCCCCTACAAAATGAAGATTCTTTTCTGATGGCCCACTTGTGTCACCTAAAAATATTTTTCATCACCGAATACTGTCTGGTGACGGTTTTCGGCCATCACCCCCACCATCACTGTAGCATCGTTAATAAATAAATAAATTCTTGATGATACCACTTTTTTGCTCTTAAGATTGTATCATAGGTCACGACCTCATTTTTGTCATGAATGGACATTTTCGGCGATGACCCAAATCGACCTATAAATCGTCACCTATGATAGGTCGATTTGTCACCTATGATCATTTTTGGTGACGATAATCTGTTGTCGGTTCGCCGGTTTTACCGGTCAAAGATTTTTGAAAAATGAGGCCAGTTGTTGCCGACGTGGCTGTCCATGTGGGTTCGGCCGTGGTTTTATCACCGATGGTGGTAGTTAATAGTAGTTCAGTTGTCAGTTTGGACCATTCAATAGTACTAATAACAGATTGGCCCTAAAGATGCTGACGTGAGTGCTTACATGTGGGAAAGAATGGTGGTGGCATGCATCTCCGTCACAATTATCATCGCAGGTAAAAAATACAATTCATATATTATTACTTTCGGGGGATTGATTCCGAGCCGTTGGAAATCCTCCAAAACCCTGGTTCAAGCTCTAGGGGCTTGGTTCACGTCTAGGAGGCTACGAGCTAGGCACGACAAGGACACAACAACCTACCCAGGTTCGGGCCACTGTGCGGTGTAAAACCATACTCCTGCTTGGTGGAATTGCTTGTGGACAGTGCTCTTGGAGCTACAAGGCGAGCAAGAGCTCTTGGGGTCTATAATGGCGCAAGAAGCCGATCCTCTGCTACGGTGGCCACTCTGTCCCTTTTATAGGTGCTTGGGCTTCTTTTCCCAAAATATGAGGGAGAAAGGGCTACCATAGGGCAGCAATTTTGAAAGGGGACAGGCGACGGTGCTTATCCTGACAAAAGGCAGTCTTTGCCTGCTAAAGTGTTATCCATGACGCACAGGGAACTCCAAGATGACCTCCGTCCTGCCGCACAATCGTCTTGGTCTTCTTCCACCAAAGGGGGAACCTTTGGGACTCGCTTTGGGGGCAGGCAGTCGTAGCTGCTCCCTTAGCACGAAAGGGGAAACTGCCCGGCCGCACAGGCTCGCTCTTGCCACGGTGACGTTACCCATATGATAGGCACACGACCCATGCCATGTGGGATCCTCGGGAGGCATCACGAAACAGCGCCTCGCGAGGGAGGCCTCGCGGGTCTGCTTGCTGTTATGGCAGTTGAGGGAGTTCCGGACTAGGGGGTGTCCGGATAGCCGAACTATCATCATCGGCCGGACTCCAAGACTATGAAGATACAAGATTGAAGACTTCGTCCCGTGTCCGGATGGGACTTTCCTTAGCGTGGAAGGCAAGCTTGGCAATATGGATATGTAGATCTCCTACCATTATAACCGACTCTGTGTAACCCTAGCCCTCTCCGGTGTCTATATAAACCGGATGGCTCTAGTCCATAGGACGAACAACAATCATACCATAGGCTAGCTTCTAGGGTTTAGCCTCCTTGATCTAGTGGTAGATCCACTCTTGTAACACACATCATCCATATTAATCAAGCAGGACGTAGGGTTTTACCTCCATCAAGAGGGCCCGAACCTGGGTAAAACATCGTGTCCCTTGTCTCCTGTTACCATCCGCCTAGACGCACAGTTCGGGACCCCTTACCCGAGATCCGCCAGTTTTGACACCGACATTGGTGCTTTCATTGAGAGTTCCTCTATGTCGTCACCGATAGGCTTGATGGCTTCTTCGATCATCATCAACGACGCAGTCCAGGGTGAGACCTTCCTCCCCGGACAAATCTTCGTATTCGGCGGCTTCGCACTGTGGGCCAATTTGCTTGGCCAACTGGAGCAGATCGAAAGCTACGCCCCTGGCCGTCAGGTCAGATTTGGAAGTTTAAACTTCACGGCTGACATCCGCGGGGACTTGATCCTCGATGGATTCGAGCCACAGCCGAGCGTGCCGCACTGTCACGGCGAGCATGATTTAGCTCTGCAGCCGGACAGTACCCTGGAGGCCGCACTCGAACCCGCTCCGATCTTCAATTCGGAGCCGGCTGCGCAGGTCGAGGACGGATGGCTAGACACCGCCTCGGGGGCTGCAACCTCTACGGCGATAGAGCCGAACACTGACCTTGTCCCTCATGAAGCTCGTGACTCCGAGGTGCCGGACTCCTTGCCGGACTCCGAACCTCCCGCGCCCCCTCCGATCGGATCTGATCGGGCGCCGATCATGGAGTTCACCGCAGCGGACATCTTTCAACACTCACCTTTCGGTGACATCTTGAGTTCGCTGAAGTATCTCTCGTTATCAGAAGAGCCCTGGCCGGACTGCGGTCAGGACGGTTGGGATGCGGACGGCGAAGAAATTCAAAGCCCACCCACCACCCACTTGGTAGCCACTGTCGACGATCTAACCGACATGCTAGACTACGACTCCGAAGACATCGACGGTATGGATGACGATGCCGGAGACGACCAAGAACCAACGCCCACCGGGCACTGGAAAGCCACCTCATCATATGACATATACATGGTGGATATCCCAAAGGATGGGAATGGCGAAGGAACAGCGGAGGATGACCCCTCCAAGAAACAGCCCAAGCGCCGGCGTCAGCGGCGCCGCTCGAAATCTCGCCACAGCAAGAATGAAGATTCTGGCACCGGAGATAATAATACACCGGACAGTGCCGAAGACAACCCACTCCAGCAAGATCCAGCGTAGGAGGACGGAAACGCTAGCCCTCATGAGAGAGCGGCAGAAGAAGAGGTAGAGGATTATATGCCTCCCTCCGGAGACGAGGCAAGCCTCGACGACAATGAATTCGTCGTGCCTGAGGATCTCGTCGAACAAGAGCGTTTTAAACGCAGGCTTATGGCCACGGCGAACAGCCTCAAGAAAAAGCAGCAACAGCTTAGTGCTGATCAAGATCTGCTGGCCGACAGATGGACCAAAGTCCTCGCGGCCGAAGAGCATGAGCTCGAACGCCCCTCCAAAAGCTACCCTAAACGCAAGATGCTCCCCCGATTAGAGGAGGAGGTGTATGAACCCGCATCACCAGGAGACAATACGGCTGACCGACCACCCCGTGGTCGCGACAGAGAGGCCCCTAGGCCCTTCACTAGAACCGTACCCCGACATCACTCGAAGAGCACAAAGCCACAGGGGAACGCTCCGGACTTGCGAGATATATTGGAGGATAAGGCGAGACAATCAAGATCAATCTATGGATCGCGTGGGCGCCCCATGACACGTGACGACAACCGTCGCGCCGGACACAGTAAGTCCGGCCGGGCCGAACAAAACAGACAAAGCTCTTTTGAGCTCCGTCATGATATCGCCTAGTACAGTGGCGCCGCACACCCACTATGCTTAACACATGAAGTAATGGATCATCAAATCCCCGAAGGGTTTAAACCCGTGAATATCGAATCTTACGATGGCACAACAGACCCCGCGGTTTGGATCGAAGACTATCTCCTTCACATCCACATGGCCCGCGGCGACGATCTTCACGCCATCAAATATCTCCCCCTCAAGCTTAAAGGACCAGCCCGTCATTGGCTTAACAGCTTGCCAGCAGAGTCAATTGGGAGTTGGGAGGACCTGGAAGCCGCATTCCTCGATAACTTCCAAGGCACGTATGTGCGACCACCAGACGCTGATGACCTAAGCCACATAATTCAGCAGCCAGACGAATCGGCCAGACAATTCTGGACACGGTTCTTAACCCAAAAAAACCAAATCGTTGACTGTCCGGACGTGGAGGCCCTTGCAGCCTTCAAGCATAATATCCGCGACGAGTGGCTTGCCCGGCACCTGGGACAGGAAAAGCCGAAATCCATGGCAGCCCTCACGTCAGTCATGACCCGCTTCTGCGCGGGTGAGGACAGCTGGCTAGCACGCAGCAACAACCTCAGCAAAAATTCTGGCAGTCCGGATATCAAGGACCGTAATGGCAGGTCGCATCGTTACAAAAACAAACGCTGCATTAACAACGACAATAGTGAGAATACGACAGTCAATGCCGGATTCAGAGGCTCTAAACCCGGTCAGCGGAAAAAGCCATTCAAAAGAACTACTCCGGGTCCGTCCAATTTGGACCGAATACTCGACCGCTTGTGCCAGATACACGACACCCCCGAAAAGCCAGCTAACCACACCAACAGGGACTGTTGGGTATTCAAGCAGGCAGGCAAGTTAATTGCCTAAAACAATGACAAGGGGCTGCATAGCGATGACGAGGAAGAGACCCGACCGCCGAACAATAGAGGACAGAAGGGTTTCCCCCCACAGGTGCGGACGGTTAACATGATATAGGCAACGCACATACCCAAAAGGGAGCGGAAGCGTGCACTCAGGGATGTATACGCGATGAAGCCAGTTGCCCCGAAGTGCAATCCATGGTCCTCCTGGCCGATCACTTTTGACCGAAGGGACCACCCACCAGCATCCGCCATGGCGGATTTGCCGCATTGGTCTTAGACCCAATCGTCGATGGATTTCACCTCACCAGAGTCCTTATGGACGGCGGCAGCAGCCTGAACCTGCTTTATCAGGATACAGTGCACAAAATGGGCATAGACCCCTCAAGAATTAAACCTACCAAGACGACCTTTAAAGGCGTCATACCAGGTGTAGAAGCCAATTGTACAGGCTCAGTTACACTGGAAGTGGTCTTCGGATCCCCGGATAACTTCCGAAGCGAGGAGTTAATCTTCGACATAGTTCCATTCCGCAGCGGCTATCATGCCCTGCTCGGACGTACCGCATTTGCAAAGTTCAACGTGGTGCCGCACTATGCATACCTCAAGCTCAAGATGCCAGGCCCTCGAGGAGTCATCACGGTCAACGGAAACACTGAATGTTCTCTCCGCACGGAGGAACATACAGAGGCTCTCGCGGCAGAAGTACAATGCAGCCTCTTAAGGCAATTCTCGAGTCCAGCCGTTAAGCGGCCGGACACAGCTAAGCGCGCCCGGAGTAAACTATAACAAGACCATCTGGCACGTTCCGAGCACGCGTAGCAGTGCGGCCCCAACCCCAGCCCCTGTAAAATGTCAAGACAGGTCCTTCGCGTACACCATTACGCTCTGAAGATACCATGGGCATGGGGAGAGGGGCGCGACCACGATAGGCCCAGACTGCGGCTCAACCACACCAGGGGCTCTCAAGTGTGTCGTTCTTTTTTTTCTTTTTCCTTTTTATTTTTACCCACAGGACTCCGTTCGTCAGAGGCCCTGTCCGGCAGTAGACCTGCCGAACTCATGATGCAACAACCAGGGAAGAAAAAAGGCTACAACGAATATCCAGGTGGTCTCCATTACGAGCATTAAATCTGTTTTATGCACCATTCCACAGCCTACCCCTGGAGGGGGACATGTTTAACAGTCCCATCCCTTGCTTATCGCACCATTTGTATCGTTCTGCACTTACAGCAGTTTTTCTTGAATAAGTAATGCAACACCTTTTTGCTTCCAATTGAATTTCTCTTTTATACATATGTTCATTTGTGACATGTCACATCCGTACGTTTTGGTACGGCTAAATACACCAGGGGCTTCTGTTTCCCGCATCATGGTGTGATAAGTCCGAACACTTTCACAAGTGCGGCACCCCGAACTTATAGCATTATATGCATCAGCTCCGAATCATGTCTTGGGTCAATAGTTGGGTTTGCCCGGCTCCCATGTTTTGGTACCTTACGTTCCGTTGTATCGGCTAAGGTAGCACTGGGAGAACCACTACGGTTGCGCCCCAGTTGAGCTGGGTTAACGCCTCAGTGGAGAAAGCTAAAACTGACCGTCATGATGAGGCGAGAGTTAGTCGCTGTTCGAGAGGTTTTTTGCGAGTCCTTAAAGACTTATGCCGCTTAGAGCGAGGAGCCGACTTTGTCCGGCCCAGGCGTGGATAGCGCCCCAAATTCAGCCTTCCGAAGACTAGGGGCTTCACCGAAATTTAAAATTATAGAATTCTATGGCTAAGTGAGAGTGTTCAAGCATTATAAGTCCGGTTGCCTTGTTCGTTGTGTTGAGCGCCTCCCTAGATGGACCCAAATATGGGAACTAGAGTGCTCAAATTTATCCCAAACACCCCAACACTCGTGGCATGGGGGCTGGAGCCGACGACTTGCCATCTCTCAGATTTGATAAACAGCCGCACAGAAGGTAATATTTTAAATTAAAATGCATTGCTTAGCGCAAATGAACTAAGTTTTCAGCGCACAGGATAACAAAATGCGAGTCTACTCAAATATTACATCTTTGGAGCACTCACCCGCAATAGTGCGAGCGCCCTTCAGCACAATCTTATAATACATCTCGGGTGTGCGGTGCTCCTTGCCCTGCGGCGGCGGGTCCGTCACGATCTTCTAGGCATCCAGCTTGCCCCAGTGCACCTTTGCGCGGGCAAGGGCCCGACGGGCACCCTCAATACAAGCGGAGTGCTTGATGACTTCAACCCACGGGCACGCATCCACCAGCCGCCGCACCAGGCCGAAGTAGCTCCCGGGCATGGCCTCCTTAGGCCATAGCCGAACTATGAGGCCCTTCACGGCCTGTTCGGCCACCTTGTGGAGCTCGACCAGCTGCTTCAGCTGGTCGCTAAGGGGCACCGGATGTCCGGCCTCAGCATACTGAGACCAGAAGACCTTCTCCGTCGAGCTCCCCTCCTCGGCCCGGTAGAATGCGGCGCCTTCGGATACGCTGCAAGGAAGATATGCGAACGTTCCTGGAGAGCTCTGATTTCGGGTAAGTAACAGGTAATTAACACTCACATGCTTACTTTGCATAAAAAATGCCTTACCCGCCGCTATTTTCTTCAATTCCTCGATTTCTTGGAGGGCCTTGTAGGCTTCGGCCTTAGCGGCTTTGGCACTCTCAAGAGCCGTTGCAAGCTCAGACTCTCGAGTCTTCGAGTCACGCTCCAGGCTCTCATGTTTTTTCATGAGATCCTGGAGCTCTTGCAGTACCTCCGCCACCCGCGCCTCCTACTTCTCTCGCTCGGTGTGCTCCGCGGCCGCATTGCGTTCGGCCGCGGCCACCGCCTCTTTCAGGGTCGCCACCTCGCTAGTGGCCCCTGCAATACCCACGTTATCCTTGTCATTCTTTTTGCAACCAAAATCCTTTTCTATAAGGTACAATTTTAATAAGGTGTTACTCACCTTCCTTGTCCTCGAGCTGCTTCTTGGCACGGCCGAGCTTGTTCTCGGACCGCTCGAGGCTTTCCTTCAAAGTATTGACCTCTGCAGTCAGTGCGGCAGAGGTCAGCAGCGCAGCCTGCAATCCCATATTGACATATTTATTATGACTCCTGCGTATATCTTCTTAAGATCCTCAGTCCGGCTTTTCTTTCCGAACACCGAACCGAGCATCAGGGGCTACTGTCTATGCGGTACTATTTTACATATATCAAAATTCTTACCTCAAAGCCTGTTAGAAGGCTGCTGCAGGCTTCGGTCAGCCCGCTCTTGGCGAGCTGCACCTTCTGAATCACCGCACTCATAACAGTGCGGTGTTCCTCTTTGATGGAGGCGCCATTAAGCACCTCCGGCAAGCTATCCGGCGCCTCCGGTTGGACGGAGGCTGCCGGCGTCACTGTCTTGCCCTTCTTACGAAGGGGCCGCCCGCCGGACTCCGGAGCCACTATGGGATCCGGAGCCGAGTCCGGTGCAAAGTCCGGGAGGTTGTCCTGCGACACCTCCAGGGCCTCCTCCTCCTGGCGGGTCCCTTCCCGGGATCCCACCTCGGCATCGTCCGTGTCACGGGGGGTGGAGGCGGTCGGAAGAGAATCCATATCCGATGCACCCAAGGACCCGCTCGACGAAGCGGGAAGATCGCCCTTGGGCGGACTGCAGGGTTGTATGCGGCATTAGAAAGACATTGTGCGGCAAAAAAGAAAAACCATGAAGTTATTCGGTAGTCCGGATACTCATGATCTCGCCAGGGGCTTGGCCCTTGGAGCCAGTCCTCGTCGTCGTCACTGGCGTTGGCAGAGCAGTCCGGGGGAAGAGTTTTTCCCTTCTTGGACCCTTCGGCCTCCCTCGTTGGGGAGGCCTTCCTTTTCTTCTCTCCCCCCTCTAGGGGAGAGGATTTCTTCTTCTCGTCCTCACCTTGGTGAGAGGAGTCGGCCTCGGAGTCGTCATCCGATAGCACCTGAAAATGGGAACTCTTCCGAGTCCCCGTGGCCTTCTTCTTCGCCTTCTTCTCTGGTACCACGTGGGGTGCCGGAGCCAGCAGCCCCGTTAGGCGGGCGTCCGCTGGGTCCTCTGGCAAGGGGGCCGGACAGATAGTCCGCTCGGCTTTCACCAGCTAGTCCTGTCAAAGGAAAGGGAGTTTAGATCCCGCATAGAGTCAAACTATGGAAAACAAGCTTCCCGTAAAGGATAAAATCGCTTACCTCGTCAGCCGGACGCTGCGAGCTGAATCCGTGATCTTCGGTAGCGGATGCGGGAGCCTCGGCGCCCTTGAACAGCACCTTCCAGACATCTTCGTACATAGTGTCGAAGAGCCCGCTCAAAGTCTGGTGCTGCGTTGGATCGAACTCCCACATGTTGAAGCCCCGTCGTTGGCACGGGAGGATCCGGCGGATGAGCATGACATGGACCACGTTGACAAGCTTGAGCTTCTTGGCCACCAGCTTTTGGACGCAGGCTTGGAGTCCGGTCAGCTCCTCCGAATCACCCCAAGTCCGGCCGCTCTCTTTCCAGGAGGTGAGCTGTGTGGGGATGCCAGATCTGAATTCGGGGGCCGCTGCCCATTCAGGGTCACGCGGCTCAGTGATGTAGAACCACCCCGATTGCCACCCCTTGATGGTTTCCATGAAAGTGCCCTCAAGCCAAGTAACGTTGGACATCCTGCCCACCATGGCGCCTCCGCACTCCGCTTGGCTGCCCTTCACAACCTTCGGCTTGACACTGAAGGTCTTGAGCCACAAGCCGAAGTGGGGCTGGATGCAGAGGAAGGCCTCACAACGAGGATAAACGCCGAGATGTTGAGGATGAAATTCGGGGCCAGATTGTGGAAATCCAGGCCGTAGTAGAACATGAGCCTCCGGACAAAGGGATGGAGTGGGAAGCCCAGTCCGCGGAGGAAATGGGGAAGAAATACTACCCTCTCATGGGGCCTGGGGGTGGGGATATGCTCTCCCTCGTCGGGGAGCCGGTGCGTGATGTCGCTGGACAAATATCCGGCGTTGCGCAGCTTCTGGATCTGCCCCTCCGTGACAGAGGAGGCCATCCACTTGCCTCCCGCTCCGGACATAGTTGGAGAAGGTTGAGGTGAGGAGTGCAGACTTGGGCGCTGGAGCTCGAGTTCGCGGAGTTGGATAAGCCAAGGAGGAAGAAGGCGCAGGTAAAAGGGTTGGATCTTTATCCCCTTATATGGGCGGACACAAACATGCGTCCCCACCGGCCTGATAAAACTCGCTTATCCCCCAAGCGCCACAATCAATGGTGCGGTTGGGTTACCCACGTCCATATTGATGGGAATCCTGGAATAAGGGGAACACGATCTCTGCTTCGACAAGACGTGCCAAGGAAACCGCTTCGCTAAACGCGCTGAGGTGGTACAATAAAAATGATTCTAGTAAAGGCTTGGTAGTGGTGTGACGTCACGCTGCAAAATACGTCAGCAGATTGAACTTGTGTAATATTATTATCTCTACGGTGGTGCGTGGAATTTATTTTTGCAGAGCCGGACACTATCCTGGTGTTCACAATCTTCTATAAATTATTCGAAGGAAGAACCTGCCTTGCAATGCCGAAGACAACATGCGCGCCGGACTCGTCGTCATTGAAGCCTGGTTCAGGGGCTACTGAGGGAGTTCCGGACTAGGGGGTGTCCGGATAGCCAAACTATCATCATCGGCCGGACTCCAAGACTATGAAGATACAAGATTTAAGACTTCGTCCCGTGTCCGGATGGGACTTTCCTTAGCGTGGAAGGCAAGCTTGGCGATACGGATATGTAGATCTCCTACCATTGTAACCGACTCTGTGTAACCCTAGCCCTCTCCGGTGTCTATATAAACCGGATGGCTCTAGTTCATAGGACGAACAACAATCATACCATAGGCTAGCTTCTAGGGTTTAGCCTCCTTGATCTCGTGGTAGATCCACTCTTGTAACACACATCATCAATATTAATCAAGTAGGACGTAGGGTTTTACCTCCATCAAGAGGGCCCGAACCTGGGTAAAACATCGTGTCCCTTGTCTCCTGTTACCATCCGCCTAGACACACAGTTCGGACCCCCTACCCGAGATCCGCCGGTTTTGACACCCACAGCGGTCTTGGTGAAGTCCTTCATGGGGAAAGCCCCTCGCGCACAAGGCTGCTGGCTTCACGGCGCCTGTCGGTGGGCCACCACTTGAGTTGTGCCAAGGTGTCCTTCCTGGGACGTAGGCAGATGTCCCGTGGTACCTCGATTCCCACTGGGCCAACAATAGCCCTCGGGCCCACGACGCGCACATTCCACCCATTGAGTAACGAAATTACACGGGGCCTAAGACTGCTGGGCCTAGGCAGGGACACGTGGCAGCCCGATGGGACGAGGACACCCCCCCTTCCCCATGATGTCTCAGTAATTGCGGGCTCTGCCATAAAACTACCCGCGCATGGCGAAGAGGCCATTATTGCCTTTCACACGCCCTGCCTTCCTGCGCACTGCTCCTCTGCTCCTTCTTCCTCCTGCGGCCAATCTGCTTCCACTCTTCGCCGACTCCATGGTGCCCAAAGCCACCAAGAAGTCCGCCACTTCAAAGTGAAAGGGGCTGGCAGAGCAGGCGCTGCTGCCGTCCACCATCCATGATGAGGCGGGCTTGGTCAAGGTTCGCCTGATGGTGGCCAGCGCCTACAACAAGTCAGGGGCAATGCACATTTGGCCGTCTTCGTTGTTGATGAAGGAGATGGAAGGCATGACGATCATTGTTTTCTTTCACACAATCTTCGCGGGTCTGGTGCCACCCTTCTCCAACTTCCTCTTCGCCATCCTCGGCCATTATGGGATTCATCTCCTGCATCTGCAGCCTAACTCTATCCTCGTCCTCCCCATCTTTGCCTACCTCTACAAGGGGTTCCTGGGGGTGCTGCCTTCGGTGGCACTCTTTCGGAACTTTTACAGCCTTCGGCTCACCGTGGTGGGTCAATGCTCGGGATGCGCCTCGTTCCACTTCGACAACAAGATGGCTAGCAGCATCATTAACATGAAGATTTTGAAGAAAGTGGAAGGCTTCAGGTCGTGCTGGGTCTATGTTGATGCCAAGCAGTTCAGCCCCCTCCTCCAGATCCCAACCGTGCCCGCCGAGAAGAGCCCCGGGTGGGAGCAGTTCGAGGTTGATGATGCAAGGTCGAGGCCGCTCATGAGGAGGATGAGGGAGCTGAAGGACGCCAAGGTATCGGCGACGATGGTGGCAAGGGAGTTTCTGCGTCGGCGCGTTGTGCTACTCCAAAGGCTGTCAGGACCCCGACTCGATGTCACATCGATCTAGCTTGTAACACCTCATATCACTTTGCGGCCTCACGCACGGTAACCCCACGGGTGTCGCCTTACCTCTGCCCGGGACCGTTTGTGCCTTTTGGCTCACGTATATGATAGTGTCGCTAGCATCCATATGGTAAAGAGCCCGGGCTGACATGACTAGTCGTAAACCCAAAGTGGCACAGACTTACAGGGACAGGCATCCATGACCCAGCAACGAACGTGTCGGTCATCAGCAAGTGGGTCCGGGCTGTAGCACTGGGCTAGCAGGACTCCGGTAAACCGGGCTGTAGCGGGCTAACAGGACTCCGGTACTCAATGCATGACATTTCCCCGAAGGGACAGACACAGGAATGAAGAAGGACACATGCCGGCCAGCCTAAGTGTTCCCGAGCAGTAGCAAGCTACCATGGCTCAGAGGTAACACTAGGAGACATTTCCCGGTAAGAGAGGCTACTAAGGACAAACAACTAGATAGTCAGATCCCACACATACCAAGCATTTCAAACATACACACAATATGCTCGATATGTGCAAATACAACAAGGCATCACAACATGACTCTATGACACAAGTACTTTATTTAGGGCTCAGAGAGCCATACATAACATACACAACGGTACGGGTCACACGACCCAGCATTCAAGTCATACAGTCATACAAACCAGCAGCGGAAGTAACTTGTCTGAGTACAGACAACTAGTAAAATAAAAGAGGCTTGGAAAGCCTAGCTATACTACGAGGTCCTTCACAAGCTCAGGATCACCACCTGGGCCTTAGCCTACTCATTGATGTCAACGTCTACATAGAACCCATCAGAAGGGGTTGCAGCGTCTTCTGTAAAAATTTGAATTATAGCAACATGAGTACAAAGGTACTCAGCAAGACTTACATCAGATCCTACATACAAGCATATTATCAAGAAGGGTTGGTGGAGTTGTTGCAGCAAGCCAGCCTTGACTCTTGGCTAGGCTAACCTACGAGACTCCAACTCGAAATGGTTTTGCGCACACGAGTCCACTACTCACCAATTCAATACACTACCGAGGATCCACCTCCGTCTTCCTACGGAAGAGCCATCCTCGGCACTCACACTTATCTTGAGGCTTTTAGTAGTTTCCATTTACTTGTCTATGAACTATATAGGCAACCAAGTAGTCCTTCACCGCGGACGCGGCTATTCGAATAGATCATGATAACCCTGCAGGGGTGTACTTCTTCATACATGTTTCCACCACTTAGCGTCTGCACACGACATGTGCTCGGCAGACTTCAAGCGAAAGCCGACGTGGGTGTAGACCACGACCTACCTAAACACTTAAGCCTCTAGTCCAGGTTTATCGCCTATTCGGGTTCCATCCGCAGGGAGTCCGGCCGAGGTTTCCCATACGGCCCCGAACGATGTGAACAGGGTTCCCGAGATACCTAACAGGTATTCGGTACACCCGGCCACGTACCTACCGCATCACAGCCCACCCCTACGGTCAGCGCTGTCCACGGCCTCCAGTAGGCTACAAACACCAGAAACTACTTGCAACTCCTGGACAGAGAGCTAGGGTGAATAAGAAGTCGAGCGGGGTCATATTTCAGGGCCCAATGCATGGTAGTAGCTGATTCTTAAATCACACATACAGATCTCAGTGCTTAAGGTCGGCTTCAATGAAACAACCCACCATGTACTCCTACATGGCCTCTCATCGATACCTTTACCAAAACGTGTTCACCACACCACTCTTATTACCGACATAATCATTTCACTCTAGCCCATCACCCAGATGAACCAGACCTGACACGACTCTAAGCATAGCAGGCATAGCAAGGTAGGAACAACACATACATATGGCTCAATCAACTCCTACACATGCTAGTGGGTTTCATCTAGTTACTGTGGCAATGACAGGTCATGCAGAGGAAGTGGGTTCAACTACCGTAGCACACAGCAGTTTGAAACACGTTGTCTTAATGCAGTAAAAGAGAGCAGGAGCGAGAACATGGGATTGTATCGATATGATCAAACGGTTGGTTGCTTGCCTGATGGTTCGATGCACTGATACGGTTCTTCGTTAGGGTAATCACGATACTCCTGGGAGGCAGATCCTGCCGCAAAGAACACCGATACACAACCATCACCAAACAATGTGCAACATATGATGTATGCATGAAACATAGCAATATGAGTGTGTTGGGCTAATGCAGCTAAGACCAGAAGGGTTTGAACCAATTTGAATCAAAGATTCAAATTTCAAACTCAAACATGGCCCTTTAAAGTGTTTTTCCTTGTTCTGCATTAAACATCAAGTTAACTTGTTTAATCATGCATGAAAATAGTACAGATGGATAGATTGGATTTTTCTGATCATTTTTCATATATAACTTGTCTGATTTGGAGTTACAGAATAAAAGTTATGAATTTTTGAAGTTTAAATTATATTCTGGAATTTCCTATATTAGAATAATTCCAGAAAATCAATTATTGCGTCAGCCTGACGTCAGTGTGACGTCAGCAGGTCAACGGAACATGTCCGGGTCAAACCTGACAGTGGGTCCCGCATGTCAGGGTGATTAAATTAATTAAAGTTTAATTAAAACTAAACCTGTTTAATTAACAGGGCTGGGCCCCACCTGTCATTGACTCAGGGGAGTCAACCAGGGCCCACCCGTGGTCAAACCCGGGTCGGCTGCACCGGCGTTTAGCCGCCGGCGAGCCCGACGCGGCGGCGGAAGTGGTTTTGGCCGTTTCGGCCACCAAATGAGTCGCGGAGACCACCGGAGTGGAGCTGAGGACGAGCCGCAGCTCTTGGTGGAGTCCGTTGGGGTCGGGGTGGCCGGAGTTGGCGCCGGCGACGACTTTGGCAGCCACCGGGGTTCGGCTGAAGACGAACTTGACGCTAGAGGGGTCGGTGAGGCTCGGGGAGTGGCTAGCTAGGTGCTAAGTGACACGGTGAGCATGATGGACACCGTGGAGTGGTCGGAGGGTGACCGGGAGCACGTCGGCGACGAGCTCCACGGCGGTGGGTGCGGTTGAGCTCCGGGAGGTTGCTACACGGCTCGGGAGCAAGAACGGAAGGAAGGGGAAGATGGCTAAGCTCACAGTGAGTGCGACGAAGCCCTTGGTGTGGCCGAAGATGGACCGGAGCGACGACGGTGTTGAAGGGGATCTCCGGCGACGGCGGTTCGGGCGAGGTCGTTGCGGTGGACTCGGGCTTTGCGAGCGCTCGGGGCTCGGCTTGCTCGATGGAGTGGACAGCGGCGGAGCTCCTGGACACGATGAGAGGACGCATGGGCGGCGGGGAGCACGGCTACGACGAAGGCACGGCGATGGTGGCGTCGGCCATGGCGGGGGAGCGCGAGGGGGAGGAGCTGGAGAGGAGAGGGGGTGTCTGGGGGGTTCGGGGGAGCGAGGGAGGCCGGTCCACGACGTGACCGGGCGCGGGGAGCGGCGAGGCGGCGAGCAGGTGCGTGGCGCGCGCTGCGGTCGCCGTCGGGCACCTGCCTGCCTGCCTGGCCGGCAAGCAGCTCGCTGGAGCGGCGCTGGGCTGGGCCGGCAGGTGGGCCGGGTGTTGGGCGCCAGGTAAGTTTTTCCATTTCTTTCTGTTTTCTGTTTTTTAATACTTCTGCAACTTTGTTGAATTAAATAAAATACTTAGGCTATTCCTAAAATCACCAAACTACTCCTGGTCCATAGTTGGATTATTTCCAACATGAAACATTTTAATTTGGAGATATTTGAGCATTTAAATATTTTATACAATTTTAAATGCCCAAATTCAAATATTTATGATTTAATTCGAAAACCCTAGGCTGGCCTAGGAAAATGTGCACCACTTTTGGCAGAGGTTCTGAACCAAGACAAAAATGATGGGCATTTTAGAAGGGCATTTCAGGTTCATTGAAAAAGTTTTTAGTAAACCCTAATTGGATTCAGAGGGGACTGGGGGTTCTGTCATCCCCATTTCAGGTTTCCGATGAAAGAGTAAACATGATGCAACACTCTAATGCATGGCTAACTAGGATGTGACAAAGGCGCTCACGCCCGGTGTGGGAGCTCTCCGGCATCAAGGACCGGATGCGGCTGAGCCAGGAGAACCATGAGACGCTGATGCTGCATGAGATCACGAGGATCCTGTTCCCCAAGGATGTGGATAACCTTCCCAAGTACACATACTCGATGTACCGTTATATGAACAAGCATAAGCTCGTCGTGAGAATGCCGTTGTTCAACCAGTGGGGGTGGTGTCGCCGGACCACGACGACCGTCATGAGAACCCGGTCATGGAGCTACCTGACTCAGGAAGACGTGACGAGTCCGAGGCCTCAACAGTACTGGAGGATAAGAAGGAGGAGAGCGATGAGGAGGAAAACGACGAGGAAAGCGATGTGGAGGAGTTTGATGTGGGAACGCCTCGTTCAACCCGCCACATGTTGCTGCTGGAGGCACCTGCTGACGATGATGTCGTTGACCAGTTCGTGGTTGGGCCTGCCCAGCGCATGGGAGTGGGAGGCGAAGGGAGCTCATCCACCGAGGCCATCGAGCTTGGTGAGGAGGAGGGGACCCGCATCGCACCTGAGACTGACAAGGACGCCGGCAGGCCATGCAGCAAGCCCTCCGGACGGAGCTCGAGCGGGGCTCAAGGGAGCGATGGCGATAGTGGCGGGGCCTTCTGAAGGGCGAGGAGGAAGTGATGGGTCCCAAGGAATCCCAAGTTAATATTCGAAGAAGTCTCAAGCATCTAACCTTGGGGATGCCCTGGTAGGCATCCTACCTTTCTTCATCAACAATTATCGGTTAGTTTTGGTTGAGTCTAAGTTTTTACTTGTTCACATGATATGTGTTATTCTTGGAATGTCTTTTATATTTGTTTGTTGTTTGAATAAAATACTTAAGATTTGAAATTTTTAAATGAGAAAGAGTCCTCACATAGCTACTTAATTGTTTGACTACTCAGTGATCTTCACTTATATCATTTTGGAGTAGTTTGTCATTTACTCTCGTTCTTCACTTATATCATAAGAGTAAATTGTTGAATGAATTGAATATCATAAAGTTGAGATTATATGTGTCTCATATGCTTGTATCATGCCTAGTAGTAGTTTCACATTCGGGTTAGAAAGTGAAATCTATTTAATCTTGACAATCACAATATTGGTCATACACGCAATTCATGAATGATTAGTATGAGGAAGAAAACTTTCACATATAAATATATTATCTTGGACATCTTTTATGATTGTGAATACCCATTAATTATTTTCAAACTTGAGCAAATTAGTTAAGTTGGACAAGGAAGACAACGTAATGAGTTATGGTTGGGTATATTTGCATATAAGTTATAATGTTATGGATCCCCAACGTGTGGTGCATATTTAGGACCTTTGCTGGCCAAAACTTCATACTAAGTAGAAATACTATATGTGCATCCAAAAAATCCTTAAACCGAGTTTCTTGTCATGAGAGTTCACCATATCTACCTATGGATTGAATAAGATCCTTCAAGTAAGTTGTCATCGGTGCAAAAAACAATAAAAAATTCTCCTAAAATATGTTTAATCTTTTATTGCAGGAGAAAATAAGCATTGTACGAACTTGTGATGGTAAAGAAATAAAAGTGAGGGACTACATAATAAAGGTTGCTATCACAAGGGGCAATATAACGTGACGTTCCTTTGCATTAAGGTCTTGCACATAAAAAAATCAAAAGCGCATGACAACCTCTGCTTCCCTCTGCGAAGGTCCTATCTTTTACTTTTCAATTTTTACTTTCATGCAAGAGTCAATGGTATTGCTTCTCATTTCAATCTTAATTATTCTCTAGTTGGCAAGCATCATGTGGTGGGGAAAGAGCCATACATATATATCCCGTCAAATATATTTGATCATGAATTATTATTGTTAACAACTATCTCTATGATAAATGAGTTGGGAGGTGAAACATTAAGCCCCTATCTTTCTTTGTTTTTGATGGATGCTATTTGTTCTAAAAATATGCTTTGAGTACTAGCAATCATAGAATAATATATGATAATTGAGTATGTGGAGCTCCTATTTAGACTTTGTTGAAAAGAAGTTGAATTGCAATTGTTTGATGACTAAGAACATAGGATGTTAAGTTTCAAGAGAATGCATTGTTTGAACCATAACATGTGAATTTATTGCTACTTTATCATGATGAGTTTTATAAGAAAAAGTTGCGATCAAAATTATCGTTGATCAAACTTATGGACTATGCTAGCATTCACACTTCATAAATTATTTCTCTTATCATCTACCTACTCGAGGATGAGCAGGAATTAAGCTTGGGAATACTGATACGTATCCAACGTATCTAAAATTTATGAAGTATTCATGCCACGTTTACAACAATTTTATATGGTTTTCATATGATTTGAATGGAACTAACCCGGACTAACGCTGTTTTTAGCAGAACTACCATGGTGTTCTTTTTTGTGCAGAACTAAAAGTTCTCGGATTGGGGTGAAAATTTACAGTGATTTTTTATGGACGGAAAGACATCCCCGAAGTACAAAGGACCAGAAGCCTCATGAGGAAGCAACAAGCCTGGGGGCACGTCCTCCCCCCCCGGCGTGCCTACCAAGCTTGTCGCTCCCCCATGGGCCCGCTTGATGTGATACCAACGCCAAAAAAACCTATAAATACCAAAACCCCCCAAAAGAACCCAGAACTTCCGCTCCGCTGCCGCATGCCTCTGTACAAAAGAGATACCATCTAGAGGCCTTCTCTAGCACTCTGACAGAGGGGAAAATACCATCGGAGGCCATCTTCATCATCCCGGCGGTCTCCATGACAAGGAGGGAGTAGTTCACCCTCGTGACTGAGGGTATGTAAGTTATGTGTTTGACCTCTCTCTCTCATGTTCTTGATTTGGTACGATCTTGATGTACCACGAGCTTTATTAATATAGTTGGATCATATGGTGTTTCTCCCTCTCTATCTTGATGTGATGAATTGAGCTTTTACCTTTGAGGTTTCACTGTTATTGGATTGAATACTTTTTGGATTTGAGAACACTTGGTGTATGTCTTGCATGTGGATACCCATGGTGATAATGGGGTTTTCTATTGATTCACTTGATATATGTTTTGGTATTCAACTAGCGGATTAGCGGGACATTGGGGTAATCTATGCAAAGGGGTTGATACACGTTTTCATCCTTCTTTCTCCAGTAGAAACCTTGGGGGTACTCTTTGAAGTTCTTTGTGTTGGATTGTATATTATGAATCTAAATTTGTTTGATGCATATCGAATAATCAACCCACGGGTACTTGTGGTGAAATTGGAGTATCTAGGTGACATTAGAGTTGGTTGATGCGTATCATATGGTATTATTTTAGTACAAACTCTAGGGCTCTTTGTGACACTTATAGGGATGGCTCAATGCTACCTCTTGAGCTTGCGTTGGTTTTTCCCTTGAAGAGGAAAGGGTGATGCAGCAAACTGGAGAAAGTATTTCCCTTAGTTTGAGAACCAAGGTATCAATCCAATAGGAGATAACGCACAAGTCACAGAATACCTGCACAAACAATCAACAACTTGCACCCAACGCGATAAAGGGCTTGTCAATCCCTTCACGGTTACTTGCAAAAGTGAGATCTGATAGAGATAGATAAACGGTAAAGTAAATTTTTTGGTATTTTTGGTTTATAGATCGAAAAAGTAAAATATTGCAAAATAGTAGATCGGAAACTAGTATGATGGAAAATAGAACTTATATGATGGAAAATAGAACTTGTATGATGGAAAAGAGAACTTGTATGATGGAAAAGAGACCCAGGGGCCATAGGTTTCACTAGTGGCTTCTCTCAAGATAGCAAATAATACGGTGGGTGAACAAATTACTGCCGAACAATTGATAGAAGAGCGCATAATTATGACGATATCTAAGGCAATGATCATGAACATAGGCATCACGTCCACGTCAAGTAGACCAAAACGATTCTGCATCTACTACTATTACTCCACACATCGACCGACTCCTACCTGCATCTAGAGTATTAAGTTCATGAAGAACAGAGTAACACATTAAGTAAGATGACATGATGTAGAGGAATTACCTCAAGCAATATGATGAAAACCCCATCTTTTAATCCTTGATGGCAGCAATACAATAAGTGCCTTGCTGCCCCTACTATCACTGGGAAAGGACACCGCAAGATTGAACCCAAAGCTAAGAACTTCTCCCATTGCAAGAAAAACCAATCTAATATAGGCCAAACTAAACCGATAATTCGAAGAGACTTGCAAAGATATCAAATCATGCATATAAGAATTCAGAGAAGACTCAAATAATATTCATAGATAATCTAATCATAAATCCACAATTCATCGGATCTCGGCAAACGCACCGCAAAAGAATATTACATTGAATAGATCTCCAAGAACATCGAGGAGAACATGGTATTGAGAATCAAAGAGAGAGAAGAAGCCATCTAGCTACTAGCTATGGACCCGTAGGTATGTGGTAAACTACTCACGCTTCATCCGAAGGGAAATGGTGTTGATGTAGAAGCCCTCCGCGATCGAATCCCCCTCCGACAGGACGCCGGAAAAGGTCCCTAGATGGGATCTCATGGGTACAGAAGGTTGCGGTGGTGGAAAAGTGTTTTCGTGGCTCCCCTGATGGTTTTGGGGTATAAGCGTATATATAGGTGAAAGAATTAGGTCAGGAGAGCTCCGAGAGACCCACGAGATAGGGGGCACGCACTACCCCCTGGGCACGCCCTCCACCCTCGTGGCCACCTCGTTGCATCACCAACTTCATCTCCAAGTCTCCCGGTTTGTTTCTGGTCCAAGAAATATCATCGCGAAAGTTTCATTCCGTTTGGACTCCGTTTGGTATTCCTTTTTTGCGAAACTCTAAAATAGGCAAAAAAACAAAAACTGGCACCGGGCTCTAGGTTAATAGGTTAGTTCCAAAAATAATATAAAATAGCATATAAATGCATATAAAACATCTAAAACAGATAATATAATAGCATGGAACAATAAAGAATTATAGATACGTTGGAGACGTATCACTCAGTCGATGGATTGGAAAAGATAACTTTGAGGTGGTTTCGTACCCTATGACAATTTCATCTTATGTTCTCTGCTAGACAAGAACTTTTGAGTGATTCTTTGTCGCATGTTGAGGGATTGTTATATGATTCAATTATGTTAGCACTGTTGAGAGATTGCACTAGTGTAAGTATGAACCCTAGGCCTTTTTTATAAGCATTGTAATACTGTTTGCGCTCCATTTTATCACTTGCTACCTTGCTGTTTTTATATTTTCATATGACAAAAACCTATATCAACTATCCATACTACACTTGTATCACCATCTCTTCGCTGAACTGGTGCACCTATACAATTTACCATTGTATTGGGTGTGTTGGGGACACAAGAGATTTCCTATATTTGATTGCAGGGTTGTTTGAGAGAGACCATCTTCATCCTATGCCTCCCACGGAGTGATAAACCTTAGGTCATCCACTTGAGGGAAATTTACTACTGTCCTACAAAACTCCGCACTTGGAGCCCAACAACGTCTACAAGAATAAAAGTTGCATAGTAGACATCATGGCTTTACACCTACCTCAGATGCACATATTTCGCTTGATCAGGCAGATCGTCACGATCATACATGATCACCTAAGGAAAGTAATCGATGGAGGAACTATTTTTCTTGGAAGATGTTTCTTACGCCTAAACGTAATATAACATACGCACTGGATCACTTTGTTTTTGGAGCCCCATAGCTAGATTGCCTCGCTTGATGAAGTACCTGGTCTACTTGATTGGATCAGAAGTAGGAAGCACTCCTCAGCCAATGGCCAAGGAGGAAGAAGCGGAAGGTTGGCTAACAAAGTTTGTACAACAGCTGCAGTCCGAATGACGTAAAGTACATGGATACATAGAGTCATTACACATATCTTAAAACTTGTCAAGACCATCTATCAATGATTTAAAGGAACAATCCTGCTGCAAAAAGCGCACGGCGGGCATCACGACGTCATATGCCAGGCTAGCCGGCACCTCTTTCCCGTCAGGACCATCAGGGCCCACCTCGGCACGGTGCTCCATCTTCACACATGTATATTGGGTCTTCACCATTGCCCATGCCTCCCGCACTCCTTCCCGACAGGCTGATATCTTCCAGGCCTGCAAACAGTGCCGAGCCCTTTTCAGATGTTCGACGAGCTCGGACATTCCCCCAGGCACTTTTTCCTCGGGCCATAGAGCTTTACATACGGCTTTCATTGCCTTCCGAGCCCTTTAAAGCTCTTGAGTTAACTGAGAAAGAGCGTCTTCGGGTGTGGCGCCGGGGGCCTCTTTCGGCTGACCTGTCAGAAGCACTAGTCGAACCACATGTTATTTCCAGAGTAGTCTTGCTATCGCATCAGTAATCCTTTCTTGCAAAACTTTAGTGCATATAGCTTCACTGGTCTTCTGGTCTTTAGCCTCGGCAGCAGCCAGTCGAGCCCGCAGCAGATCAAGCTCTTGGGCTTGTCGGTCATTCTTTGCTTTCAACATAGCGACCTCTTACTTACAACGAGTCAACACGAGATGATCGGCCTGTTGTTGCGATTCCGCATACAACTGTTCCTCCTGGGCCTGCTTCAGATCCTTCTCCAATTGACCAATCACTTCTGCTGCAATGGAAGCATGATCCTTTAACATGGACTTCGCGTCCTTATAGGAATTTTTCATAAATCAAGTACACTTACCATGTGCTTCCTTGGTAAAGGCCTTGACCTGTGACACCACGGCTTCCGACGCGCCTATTTGTGCCTTGGTTCGAGCCATCTCCTCAGAAAATTTTCCGTTCTTCTCCCGAGTTGAATGCGAATTCACAACAAATTTTATCAACCCTCCATACAATCACATGCGACCTCACCACAGCTTGGGGGCTACTCACACAAATGTCTCTGATTCTTATCTTACTAACAGAATCCACCAACCAGACGTACCATCCAGCCGGTGTCTTGGGGGCTGCTGCCTGTACGACAATTTGTTCTCCCTTTGGATAAAAGCTTCGGTGCACGGATAACTACGGTTGAGTATGATTTACTCCCAGAAAAAAGTGAATTCCAAAAGAAAAATACCTGCACACCATTGGCCAAAAGGTCTACTGCCTTCTAAAAAATGGTGCGAGTGGTGCCGAGGTAGGCGTCCATCGAGCTAAGGGCATTGAACTCCTAGTCTGCAAAAGCAGAGCTCCTTAGGGTGGCCTTCCAGCATTGATGATTCATTATGATTTCAACCTCGGAGGTAGTGGTCGAGCAAGCTCCCAAAGTGACTAGTGAGGCGCTTCGGGGGCATCTCCCGAAGTAAAGACCGTCTACCCACCTGTTTTCAGGGCCAAATTGCCCGCCCCTTCAGTTAATGGTGCCTCGGTGGACCGCCTACACAGGAAACCAAATGGTCATGCATGAAAAATACTTAACCTCCTAGACAAGTGCAATTTTGATAAGATTACCTATTCAGGGGAGGAGTGTTATACTCCACCTCCATGGCTGCCCCCTATTCAGGAGCACCATATGTAGCAATTGAAGGGCTCCCCTTGAGGAGCTATACCGCTACGGGAGCGCTTTGAGCGTTGACCCTTAGGAAGAGAGGTAAGGGTGCTCAGGGTAGAAGTTCTCTTTCTGGATGAAACATGGGTAGGTTTTACTGAGGAAGATGGTCATATCCCCGGCAAGTTCGGAGTAATGGCTACTTTGGAGCCGTCAAGGCTCTCTTGGAAGAATGTCCCTTACTCATATATTATGGACAACTCCACGTCTTCAAGATAAACGGGGTCAACATCTCGACGGTAGGTCCCTGACTCAGGCGCGGGGCACTTCAACTCCTCGACCCAGAGTCTCCATTGTTGGTCAAATAAATTGGATATTTATAATGAGTGAGCCATATTGCTCGATAAATGAAAGGGTTGGAGGAGGCTGGCTCTATCATCTATAAACTACCTCTTGGCGAAGTCCGCGGCTTCGCCTTTGTATAGGCCAGCTATGGCTGTGCCAAATGTTGCATCGTTATTGAAGCCTCTTCAGATTGACCGGGTGGTGTCATCAGTGTTGTTATACATGCACAACAGATGTTGTCTTTGCCGAAGAGGTTGGACTCTTCGGTCGAAGTCCGTTGCCATCACATCAATAATGGCGAGGCCTATATTTGTTAGACACCTCACCTTCACTGCAAGACGAGCCACATCAACATCATTATGTTGATCATTGCTCTGTGGCCTCCAGCTATAGAGCTTCTTTAGAGGATCCAAAGAGAAGAGCGGAAGCCGGGCCGAGCTGGCACATGTAAGGGTACGTCGGCCACGTAAAACCACTTCGACACCCACTTTTCGTCTTCTCGAGGAGTGTCGGTGGGGTAGCCGGTTCCGGCTATTATGCACACCTCGGCGGCTCCTACCTTGTGTAATTTCTTGTGTCGGGAGCAGGGCATCACACAGAAGTATCGTATCCACGACCCGAACTGGGCCTCACATTCGAGGTACATCTCACATAGGGCGACGAACCCCACGATGTGTAAGATTGAGTTGGGGGTGGTTTAGTCGATGGAGTTGAATCCTGTAGAACTCAAGCAAACCACGAAGGAAAGGGTGGATTGGGAATCCCAGCCCGCGCAGGAGGAAGGGAACGAAGCATACCCGCTCATCCCCATGAGGGATGGGATAATTGACAGCGTGTGTCTGCTTGTCAATGGATATTAGGCACGGGTGAGTTGAGGCCAATTATGGATCTAGCAAGTACCCTTGAGTAGAAAGTTGATTCAGCTAGAGGCGCGTGACGGAGCAGCTCCCCCAATCGCCTTTGAGAGGGTCGTGTGAGCGCTTGGATGAGCCAGCATCGTTCGCCATTGCTAGAACTCCTCAAGCTTGACTTTGGGAGGGGGAATGGTGTTGGGTGGTGGATAGGAGGAGGTCCAAGATGCGATTGCCTCCAAATTTGGGCATGTCGCTGGTTAAATAAGGCCATCTAAGGTGACGTTTCGATGTCTGACCGTCGAGGCGGCACGATTCCCTGGATGACACAACACGCAAGGAGGCGTGAGGTGGCACCTGGCCAAAGAAGAGCTCGGCGATCCAAATTTAAAACTTCGAAGGTAAAATAGGAACTTGCCTGCCAAGCCGAAGATCATCGAGCCGACGCCATTATTCGATGAAGATTTCAACCTCAGCTTTGAAGACAAGTTTGGGGGTTACTGACGATGTCCTGGACTAGGGGGTCCTAGCCCAGCCAGACTAATGTATGGGCCGGACCACCAGCCCATCAAGGGGGGGGGGGACTCCAGAGGTTTTCTATATGTGGTGACCTAAAACTTGGCGTGTACTTCAAGCATATTTGGTTAGATTCGGCATGTATATCCTTAGATGGCAACCGACCATGTGTAACCCTAGATACCCCTGGTGCCTATATAAACTGAAGGGTTTAGTCCGTAGAGGCCATCCATACACCCATTCATACATTCATCATACCCCTAGGGTTTAGGCCACAAGTCACGATCTCGAGGTAGATCAACTTGGTACTTTGATACTTCCATAATATAAGCAAGAGCAGGATGTAGGGTTTTACCTCCATAGAGAGGGCCTGAACCTGGGTAAACTTCATGTGTGTTCTCTCCTGTTACCCAATCGATCCGATCTAATAGGTCGGCCGCCCTACCCGAGATCTGCCGGTTTCGACACCAACACTCCAGACCGCGACTTGAACATTTCTGCCATCTTTTCGATTGAGAGTATCTATGTTGACCCCGGTACTTTTGAGACACTGATTTTATCTGGTACTTCCAAGCTAGCTCAATCTTCTCAGAAATGAGCCACCTTTTTGTTTGGTACCTCTACATTTTCTTTTTTCTTTACTTCTGGTTATTGTGTCTTGGAGAGGCTTGCTAGACATGGCACCTCTGAACGCATTTTGCATCCTCCAGGAACGTGTGCACTACAAGAAATATGTCAGCTTTTGACCATCACTATTGGTCACTGAATGGTCATTGTTTTCCATTTGCGACCTTTTTGTGACTCAAAACAGATGGTCAAAAGCTGGTCGTCATAAACTGAAATTAACGACCTTTCTTTAGAAATGGGAAAGGCCGTTGATTCTACGACCTTCTGTTTTGGTCGCTAGCTGTCTGCCCAGACCATGTCGGATCCGACGTGGCTAGCTGACGTGGAAAAATTGCGACCAAGTGAAAAGGTCGTTGATTAGAATCAACACGGTCCATTTCGGTGTCTATATGGGCCGAGCCCAACAATTCAACCCAATTAGTATATTTATTTCTGTTAATTTTTGTTAGCTACATGGGCCAAGCCTAACTGGTCAGCCCGTCAATTTTTATGCATGTTTGGCCTTTCAGGAATATAGGTACAATTTTGTGCAGCCCATTTATGGTTTACATTCAGCCTTTTCATACATTCAAATAATAATTCAGTCCTGGAGTTGGTCGAGTACTCTTTCCAGCCCATTCACATATTCGTACAAATCATCCTCGTTTTCAACAAATTTTGCAAATAATTTCATATTTCAGCACTAAATATGTTTACATCACAGGCCATAAAGCCCCACAAAATAGTATCACTTGTTCCTATACAAAACTATCAAATCATATGTACAAGAAAACAGAATACAAAAAATTTAGTTCAACAAAATAAGTTTTCTTCCTCTTCCATCTTCCAGAACACACAACACCTGTGAAAATAAAGATGCCACAACAAAAATGGAAGGATTAGCCATTAGAAGCATATTGAATACAAGGGAAATAATCAAACTAAAGAAATGAAAGGCACGCACTGTGAAAATTTTGACAGCACGAATATTTTTATATTACCATAACAAACAGAAAATCTGATTGCATAAGACATATGGCATTAGCAACAAGACAAAGCAAATTTTATAGTGCCAGCTCGGGAATAAGACAAAGAAAAATTTATAAATCTATAACATCACACATGAGGTCTAAATTTATACTATGTTCCTTTAGAAGGAAGAGGTGGTTCATGTCTAGCTTGTATTGCAGAAAACTAGTACATTTTCACTCAAAAAATAGGAGCAACATATGTTTTAATGATCAACTTTGGTGTTTGCAGCATGTAAGAATACTTTGATTAACAGACTAATCAACCATCAACTAACACTTCACAGTACCTGCGTGTGTAGACACACACCCAGACAAATGAAGCCCAACCACCTTCAATCCTCGCTGAGTTCACTTCTTGTGCACCCTGCAATCTAGGGAGTTTGGCTTCAAGGCGAACATCGGCTGCCTCGATGCGTCTGTGTTGTTGAAATCGATGGCGAGGCCGACCGGGCTCGTGTCCTTCAGGCTCGACGACTTGCACTTCTGCTTAGGGCTGGACTAACGAGCAGCTCGGCTCGTTAAGCTCGTACTCGTTAAGCTCGTGCTCGTTAAGGCTCGGCTCGTTAAGCTCGTTAAGATTAACGAGCAGAAAACCCTACTCGGCTCAGCTCGTTTGAAGCTCGTTAAGCTCGTGAGCGCTCACGAGCACTCGTTAACAGATTATAATGTGTTACGATATACATGATGAATGTGTAGGTTTGGTTTTCAAGATGAAATATGGTGACTATAAAAATAAATAAAGTAGTTTGTTGCCTCATATGTCGATTAGATTAAATAGATGGGCTGAGGTGCTACAAAAAGTTTGTCACGTAATATGAAAATATGTGTTGTGTTGTTACTAACGAGCTTAACGAGCTACTCGTGAAACTCGTTAGCTCGCTCGTTAAGCTTGTTAAGCTTAACGAGGTAAAATCAATGATTGGCTCTGTTCATTAAGAAGCGAGCTACGAGCTTAACGAGCCGAACTATTGAGCGCTCGTTAAGCTCGCGAGCTACGAGCTTTTGGTCCAGCCCTACTTCTGCTGTAGCACCAAGAATGACATTGTTAATGTAGTCAAGGTAGCCAGACAGTAGGGTAATTTAGGTTACGACTAACATTTGTACTGCCTGCGCTGTGTGTGTACTAGATTAAATTAAATCAGTAAACACTTGAGCTTTTATGGTTGGGTCGGTTGGTGCTTTTACGTTGGTGGAATTGCTTTTTTTAGTTTGGTCTTGAGTATCTCCTCGTCCCTTTGCAGCGCTTGCACTTGTTCAGTAAGCTGCGCGTGAGTAAGATGAATGTTGGAGGATCAGGTTGGTTAAACAACACTTCACCGGAGTAGCATACAGGAGTATCATGCAAGCAAGCAAAGTGTTCAATGATGGTGATGGAGATTGCTGGTGATGGAGCTCTACTACAGTTACCAGACCAAAAACAAACAATGTAACAAGACTAACTAGTCAAACTGAATATGCATCAAGTGATTAAAATCTGTGGAAGACATAATTAGTCATCAACTAACGCAACTAACTAATTTTCTGTAGAAGAGAATTTGGCATATAACTAAAACTAAACACGAGATATAAAGCCAAAGACTAAAAGGAAGAATTGAAGCGGCAAAAAAAAGTTCTAAGATACTCACTGTATCCCACTACATGACAAGCATGTAAAGGTCCAGAAATTGGTGCATACATATTGTGGCCCCTTACCAAAATAAACATCAGTTGTGTGATTCAAAGAAATGTCAATATAATAACATCTAGCATCATTCAGAGAGTTGAGGAAATACAGTGACCTCACTACATTTAACGCAAGATTACAAAGGTAGGATTCAACAAAAGTTAAGCAATGTAGACACCTTTCAGTCAACTAAGCGACCATCGTTACAAAAATAGTAAGGAAATCTACAACCTGAAAAATACGTAAGAGCAAAACAAATTGCTTGTACTGACATTAAAAGCACCAAACTAACAACACATTTAGCCAACTAAGCAACTTCACTAGCAAACAAATGAACGACAACTGCACACAAAAGTGACGAGGATCTTGGCAGACCAAAAAGAGCTCTAAATTAACAGACCGGACCAACAATCCTAGATTACTCCAACAGCAACAAGATCAATAGTTTATGCAACCCGTTAAGGTCATTCCCCTATTGATCGGCCATGCATCTAGCCATCTAAAGCAAAACGATACATGTAGGTAACAGTGCAATCCTTGTCATCCCCAACTGGACAGCTGCAGCCACACGAGTGAACAAATACTCCGCATCAGAGACAACAAATTTCGTAAATCCGAGCTAAATCACCGAACACCACAGTCTCCCGCTCAACGATCCAAAGGGTCAATCAGCTTAACAACGGCGCGATAAACAAGTGGAGGAGGAGGACGAGGAGGCATCAAGCATGAAATCGAATGATAATATGAGCGAGGAAAGGGAGACAAGGTGTGGTGATGTAACTGGCGTCGGGGGCGTCCATGAGGAGCTTGCGTAGGTCATCACTCTCCCTGACGAGCTCGTCGCAGGACTCCATGGCGCACTCGAGGTCAATGGGCATGAGTTTTGGCTAAGGATGATCGTCTATTAAGAAGACTGTCTTCACAAATATTCAGCTCAAAAGGAGGAGCCTAGGTGGTACTTGCTTTGCAAAGTACCACACTGGACATAAATATGAATGTTGAAGCTGGGCTCCAAATAATGAATGGATTGAGCTGAAATTTGGTGGAGGATGGTTATTTGGGCATAGGAAAGCACTGTAGAAAATTGATACCATTTGGACATGCCAAACTGGTACTTCCTTCACAATGCTCTTCCTTGGACAGAAACTTGGGAAAAATAGTGAGAGAAATTGGATAAATGAAATGAGACCAAATTTGGTGTAGATAAGTTACATAGCTATGGTCATGCCCTGGTAAATTTTCAGATCATTTGGGTAAGCCTAGCTAATACTTACTTCACAAAGCTTTTCTCTAGATAGAAACTTTGGAAATTTTCTAAGGAAGATTTACCAGGAAAATGGAGTTGAATATTATCACGTGGCAGTGATTTGGGTATGGAAGAGTGCCCAAAAAGTTTGAGGGTAATAGGAGGGGTCTAGATAACAATTGCTTTGCAATGTGCCAATCTGGCCATAAAATAGAAATTGAACCTGGGCTCACATAGATGATTTGACTGAGCTGCAATTTGGAGGAGGGTGATAATTTGGGCATATGAAGGAATTGTATAAATTTCATGTCATTTGGATATATAAAAATGGTACTTCCTTCACAATGCTCTCCACTGAACAGAAAATTGGGAAAAATATTGAGGGGAAATGGTTATATTAAATGAGTTTAAATTTGGTGGGGTGAGGTTCTATGGGCAGGGTCATGTTCTGGTAAATTTTAAGAAATTATAAAGCAATATAAAATATAGTTGATTCACAAACTGAAAATATTACTAGAAACAAAGATTAGATGGTGAGCTCTCATGGATTGTTAGATGGAGCTAAAATTTTGTGGAGAGCTGTGATA
The DNA here is from genome assembly GCF_002162155.2 of Triticum dicoccoides. NCBI lineage: Eukaryota > Viridiplantae > Streptophyta > Magnoliopsida > Poales > Poaceae > Triticum > Triticum dicoccoides. The sequence continues at coordinate 417,319,802 of NC_041389.1, read as the reverse complement.
TGGGCATATAGAAGATGTGGCAAAAATTCAACTCATCAGGATATGCATAGCTAGTACTTCCTTCACAAAGCTTCTTACTGAACAAAAACTTTGGAAATTTGCCGAGGAACATTTACTAGGCAAATGGAGCTGAATTTTGTCATGAGGCAATGATTTGGATAGGAAAGAGTGCCCAAAATTTTTGAGGGCAATCAAGAATATATAAATAGAGCTTCCTTCACAAAGTGCTGTTATGAACAAAATAGGAAAATGAATATTTTTCAGTTGTATTTGAACTAGGCGAGGAAGGTTTTTGACATATTTGATGAAGATATGATCCAAAGAATTTATGAGAATTTTGGGAATAACAGAAATATAGGTTGCTTCACAACCTAGGGCAAAAATTGACACATGGACATGACACATAGGCAAAACTGATGAGGTGACGCCTAGTCATAGCAATAAGTACCAATGCATCCACACTCACAACCTCATGACCATTTATATTGGTCGTAATCAGGTAGAAATAAGGTCACCGATCACTCTTGTCTGCTTTATGACCATTTGGTGTAAGGCAATTTCAGGGTTTGAGCTCTTCCAAGCGAAATGGTCATGGATTTACGACCAATTCAGCTGGGGTCACTAAGAGAAGGTCACAAGTTGACATATTTTTTGTAGTGGCATTTCCTTTCTCGCAATGCAAAAATTGAATGCGTCCAATGCTCCAGAGATTTTTTCTCACGTACTTATAGGCTAGTTACTTTTTCCAAATTAACGATCAGATTTCGGCTCTTAAGTTCGTGGAAGTGGTATGGTTGCGGATCTTTGAGGCATCGTACCAAGTGACTTTGCTTTTTTGCCTCCTAGATGATTAGGAGTCACTTGATAGCATAGAAACCCCTTTGGGGAGCAATGAAGAGTTTGACAAGGACCGGTGATCACCTTCTTTGTGCAAGATCATCCTTGAGTAAGGCTTGACATCACTAGTAGAAAAACTACTTTACGTGAGACACATTAGTCCCAATTTGTAAATGAACCAGCACTAATGGTACTATTAGTCCCGGTTCGAACGGCTATGCATTAGTCCCGGTTCATTTGTGACCTATAGTACCGATTGGTGGCTCCAACCGGTACTAAAGGGGTCATGGCCTTTAGTACGGGTTGGTGGCTCCAATCGGTACTAAAGACCCCCCTTTAGTACCAGTAGGAGCCACCAGCCGGTACTAAAGGTGGTGTAAGGGAGTCCTGGATAAGTGAGTATCCGGACAGCCGGACTATATACTTTGGACGGACTGTTGGACTATGAAGATACAAGACTGAAGACTTTGTCCCGTGTCCGGATGGGACTCTCCTTTGCGTGGAAGGCAAGCTTGGCGATTTGGATGATAGATCTCCTTCTCTGTAATCGACTCTGTGTAACCCTAGCCCCCTCCGGTGTCTATATAAACCGGAGGGTTTAGTCCATGGGACAGGAACAACAATCATATCATAGGCTAGCTTCTAGGGTTTAGCGTCTACGATCTCGTGGTAGATCAACTCTTGTAATACTCATATCATCAAGATCAATCAAGCAGGAAGTAGGGTATTACCTCCATCGAGAGGGACCGAACCTGGCTAAACATCGTATCCCCAGTCTCCTGTTACCATTAGCCTTAGACGCACAGTTCGGGACCCCCTACCCGAGATCCGCCGGTTTTGACACCGACATGGTGCGCTGCCACCCGCAGTGCACAATGTTTAGTCCCACCTCGCTAGTTGAGAGAAGCTCGCACCGGTTTATAAGCCCCGTCGCGGCTACTGTGTCGAGCTCCTCTCTAACCAGGCCTTTGTGGGCCTATTGCAAGTCTTCTGCCTTTGGGGCCTACTAGGCCGTACGGGTCTGCATCCTGGCCCAACTAGAGGTTGAGTTTTCTAGTCGTATGCAGGCTGTGCCGGCCCAGTAGGCGGGCTGTTTTTGCTTTATTTAAAAAAATCAAAAAAACCTTTAGTCCC
>NC_041389.1:417311071-417317340 GCF_002162155.2 Triticum dicoccoides | reverse complement strand
GTTTCCAGAACCGGTACTATAGGTCCTTACGAACCGGTACTAAAAGTCGTTTTTCTACTAGTGCATTTGTGGTCCTTGAGCCATTGTGGCATATGTGGTGTGCACTTTGTGGGCTCTTTGTTGCCCATGCTTCCGAGACAATGGTGGATCAAGGGTGGGGTGGTGGGGGCCATGGGCCCCACAAAAATTTGCAAATTTACATTTACTAGTGCATATTTATATACATTTATGCCCATTTTTGTGCCGTTCCATCATATCTCATGCTTGCCCCCACGTTGGCAAGATTCTAGATCCGCCACTGTTCCGAGACCTTTGTGATCTTAGTACCTTTGTTGTTCGAGCATGCACAATTGAGTTGTAGGATTGCATCAACTATCCAAATCTAGGGATATATCATGGAGACAACTCTAGTTTGTATCCTTCGAAACTCAAATCCTTATAAATTACTTGCATGCTATTTTTTCGCAGTCTTACCTTGTTAGCTTGCTTGTGTAGGTGTTGCTTAAGGTTCAACTAGTTGCAAGTCTAGAACTCATCGGCCCCTAAAATTTGGAGTCTAGTTTTTGGTAGGAATATTCACCCCCCCTCACCCTCTAGTCCAGTATACATCAATCTTAGCTTCCACTTTCACTCCGCATCAAATACCCTCCATTTTATTAATTAAGAGTAAGAGAATTGCCCGGTTAATTAATGAAAAATCATGTGAAGATCGTTAAGACTCAATGATCAGGAACACATAAAAAATACATCACACACACCAAAGGTCATTGCATTTGATCGTGTTTTTTTTGTCCATTTCTTACAAATGAACTTTCTAAGAAGGAGAAAAAGCGCACCATGTAAGTGCAATCTATGACTATGTCTAACGATAACACTTGCCTAGGGTAAAATATATGCAATCAATTTGCGCATAACAAAGTTCTTCACCTCGTGGCACCAGCTGATACGAGTTGCTTACTTTGGCAGGTAAAAAATTGCATGAGTGTGATACTCAATAGATATTGTGACCGTGACCTATCAGGTTGAATATATGGAGTGCTTTATTACCTCCACCGACCTATCAAGTCCAATACGTATTACTATATTATATCCTTCATGTTGAGAGAAAGACATCATAGACGGTTGAAAAATATTGTCATAAACGTTTTTTGAGCCATCTGGCTTTAGTATTACGAGGTCGTCGCATACGATCGTGTATTTTCTGGGCCATTTCTTACTCTAATTTTGTAGACTGAGCAATTATCCAGTTTAACAACGACAACGGATTAAGAAACAAATAATTGGTATTTTGTTGTCTCCTTAATGTACTTACAGGAGCAGCAAGATATGTGACGGCACTGAGGTAGTTTGAGCGTCAAAGGAAATGTCCCAATCATAAACTCGGGCATCCGATCTCGATCGTGCTGGGAGTGCATGCATCTTGCACACACCATTGTTCTGGAAATGACAGGCGAAAGCAAAGAGCCACCTGTTAGCTTGAGGATGCTCATCAGACAACGATGTACACGATACAATTTCAATAATTCAGGACCATGAGCTATGACCTAGTCAGCCTGCATCTTCATAGTCCATAGGCGATTCATCATTTCCTCGTCCCGAACACGCACGAGATCTCTACGACGTCTTTGTATATACTTACTATAGTTTGCAAAGATAGCAATCATTGCCGGTAGCTGGACGTACTGTTCTTCCTCTCGTGTGCGTCCAACAAATGTGGCGTTGTGCCATGACCTAGGGCATGTTTGGTTGGTGCCCATATTTGCTCTACCAATTTTTTGGCAGCGTATGATATTTCGGCAAAAATTGTAGGGCATGCTATTAGGAACCAAACACACCCCTGCTTCACATGCATGCATAGTCCAAAGACGAATCATTTCATCGTCCAACAAGCAGGAGATCTGCAGCGCCTTTGCATAGTCCAAAGACGAATCATTTGTAGGGCGTAAAGGCTGTTCACGAATGTCCGAGATCCACGACGGTCACTGCTGGATACCTCCGTCCATGGACGCAGTACTGTTCTTCCGCCAGAGCGTCCGTCCCACAAACCTGGCGACACGCGCACGCCGTCGCCGGCCACACACTTGCTGGACTTGTTCCGTTGAAGCTTCAAACCACTCATATGCTTCCCCGAAACAGGACTCGTCTCCTCTCAGAAAAGAGAAACATGCGATGCGACAGGGTTCGTCCTCACCACCTTACGTACCACCGGGACGGGACCCAAGTGAAGGACGGGACGGCACCTCACCTCAGTGCAGCCAAAGCCAACGCTCGGAACCGTGCGTACCATGGGACGCGACGGCGACGAGACGTCTCTTTTGCTTGTCAGCAGCTCAGCATCGCATTGTTGTTAACCGTACCGTGTGGGACAGCGGAATAATGTGATCCAACCCCAGAGGCGATCGACCGGGGCAAGTGCTAGGCACAGGGCTGTGGGCCTCCGAGCGGCATCGGCAAAATGTACGTCGACGTGGTCGAGGAGGATAACGGCGCCACATCGTGCTGCTAGGGTTCACCCATGGCGCGATCGTCGATCGATTCGGATCGAGCGAGCTAGGATTTACCAGAAAAAGGTAGTAGCGCACGTGTCGCCAACACTTTACCTGATGGAAACGCGTGATGTTTTTTTTTTGAAATAAGGCAAAAGATTTGTCATTTTTATTGAATAAGAAGAAGATTTTAGGGTCAGGCCATCGGGCGAGTTACAATCCTCACTCTCGCGGCATTACATTACACTAATATTTCGCCCCGGCACGACACCACCATGAGGCTTCCTCTTTAATTCGAGCAACAAGCACACCCACTGGAATTGCGTTTTTACGGAACACACGTGCATTTCGCTCTTTCCATATTTCCCAAGAAATCAATAGCATAATAGAAGTCAGCGCCCATCGTGGTCGTGAGGTCCCAGAAGCGTTGACGCGCCACCACTCCTTGACTGAAGTCAAGCCACCCCAGTCCGCTGGATGTACATCGTGTAAGTCGATCCAAGATTTAATCATTCCCCACACACGGATGGTGTAGCGACATTGGAAAAGAAGGTGTGCCGCTCATTCCGGAATTTGCTTGCAAAGAGGACAAAGGTTACAATTTGGCCAGCCCCTTCCTGAAGCCTGTGTCTGTCAACCGTCCAAACTCTATTGTTGATGACCAACCAAGTAAAAAAATTGCATTTGGGAGGAGCCCAGTTCTGCTACACTAATAGAGGCATGTCCGTGTCCACAAGTCCAAGGACATGTGTACTATAAGCCGACGTCACTGAATATTGTCTATCCTTAATGACCTTCCAGGTAATTGAATCGGTGTCCTCAGGGTTGAGATTGACAAGCGAGAGCTTTCCCCAAAGGTTGACAAACTCGGATATATGGCTGACAGTGAGGTTCCCACCAATATCAACATTGGAAACCCCAAAAGTTATTATGCAAGGCCTTCTTCACCGAGCAGTTTTTTCTTGTAGAAAGGTCAAAAATCTTGGGCATGATATCCTTGGGTCTCATACCATCCAAACTAGGAAGAATCCAAAAATGAGGCTCGACGACCGTCTCCAACAACAACCTTTGTGGCAGAGGCGAAATATCTTTGTCCTTTTGTACACAAGGGTTTCCCGAGTTGACCCAAAGTTTGGCCGGATCCGTCCAAGCAGCCCACAACCAACGGATTCGAAGGGCCGCCGCAATTTTTTCCAGATTTAGAATGCCCAACCCACCATGTACTTTTGACTTGCACACCTGTTCCCAAATGATTTTGCATTTTCCACCTCTGACCTTGTCACAACCCGCCCAAAGATAGGCACGCCGAAGGGAGTCAGCCTTCTTCATAACCTCAGCAGGGAGGTCTAGCGCCATCAAGTAGTAAATAGCAATTGCCGTGAAGACTGACTTGACAAACACGGCCCAACCCAAGGCGTAAGTTGTGCAGCAATCTTATCTTCGAGAGGCTGAAAATGGATTGCTTTGAGCCTCTTGGACGACAACGCCAGCCTAAGATATTTCATTGGGAAGGAGGTGCAGTTGGCCAGGAAGGAGCTGAGAATATCATCAAGATCCAAGGAGTCACATCAAATGGGGGCAACAAGGCTTTTAGAGTTGTTCGTTGTTAGCACTGATACTTCCCCAAATTGCGCAAGCGTATCCGCAAAAACATGACCTGGGTTTTGATGGGCGCAAGGAAGACCGCCGTGTCATCCGCGTAGAGGGAGGCTCTTATAGGCATGACATTGCCACCAAGAGGGTGCGGCTTTCTTTGAGCAATGGCTTTCTTGAGAATGTGATGTAGTGGGTAAGGATTGCCTTGCCTCAGACCCTTCCCAAGCTTGGTGGGAGTGCCAGGATCCCCATTGAGCAGAACTCGCGAAGAAGCCGAGAAGAGAAGAGTTGATATCCATCCTCAAAAGTGCGGAGGAAAACAAAGGTGCTGACGAAGGTCAAGATAATCCCAACAAATAGAATCAAATGCTTTCTTGATACATAGCTTGAAGCGCAGTGCCGGGGTTTTCTTGCGATGGAAACATCTCGAAAGATTGCGCACAGATCGCGCGATGTTACTTGCCCCGTCACTCCTGTCGCTCCCCTATGCGAAGCTACAAAAAAAGGCGGCTCGCGCTCCGTCGCTCTCCGACTATGTATATGAATTCCCGGAGGGAAGAGGAGAGGACCAGACGATGGCTGGTAGCATGGCACCGCTCGGGGTGAAGAAGGAGAGGGAGGTGGAGTACAAGGGCCAAATGACGTTCGCCGTTGCCCAGGCGTGCATGGTCGCCGTTATCGGGGGTTCCATCTTCGGCTGCGACATCGGGATCTGCGGTAAACTACACAAGCACACACCTAGCTTGCATATACTACAATCATGTTGTTTCATATATATTATCTCGGTTTAGTCACCTGGGGTTTGGTTGTACTCGTGGATTCCCAAGTACGTTAACACCGCCCCTAAAATAAATAGTACATTAACACCGGGCTAGTATAGTGGTACATCTGTTCATTGACCCTACGGGCCGTCGGAGTCGATGGACCAGTGGAGATTTTTTTTTTCTAAGAATTATTATAATCCTTCAAAATTCGTATATATGACAATATTTTAAATCAAAGGAGCCCTTAGAGGCAGGAAGTTGCAGCATATGGATATGAAGGCCACCTCAAGGAGAGAGAAAGTGTCATCATGTAACAATATACTAGCAGAATCATTATGTGCTTTTTCCCCCTCTCACAAGGCAATTAGGGGAAAACCTTCCTCCCCTCGATCTTCACCGGCAAGCCCGTGGTTTCGCCTCCCCTCCACCCGTCGCTCTGGCAGGCAGTGGTAGGAAGGGGTATCTTAGTGCTCGGCTCCGGCTAGTAGATAGGTAGAGATTTAGTCCTTGGCTTCTTTTTCGAGCCAGTCTTCAGGGCTCCGATCCTCCTCAAGTTCTTTCGTCTGGACGGATTAGATAGAGATCTGGCGTAGATTCATGTCAGCTCCTCGGGGCGGCGAGGTTATGATTTCTCGTAGTGCGTACTCAACTGTGACATCTGGTGTCAGGTTGTTCAGGCCGATTCAAGTATTTAACGATGGCGGCTGCGGCTCCTGGGTGCTAGTTCTTAGGGGCATGTGCACGAAGAATTTTTTAATGTCATCGACAAAGTTAGGATGGCTTCGCTTTAGGAGCAGCGACATCGGCGCGTCGATGGCTCATTTTGGCTACGACAGTGGTTGTTCGGTGGTCCATGGTCCATAAACTTCAATGTAATTATTATTATATTTGAGGTACTTTACACTTTTGATGAATCTTTATAATATATCTGATCCTTTTTGCAAAGAGAAAATGCTATACTAACAGGAAAAAATGTACCCATCGAATGTCTTAACTATTGATGCCAATCCTGAAATCCATTCAAACTTGACATAACTATATGACTTTTTTCTTGGATATCGAAATATTTAAGTGAATCATATGCAATTTTGTAGGGTGCTGCCACGCGCACGACATGTTTCAGCGGATTGTTGGACGATACTACAAATCAGGCTGTCCGTACCTAGAACTAGGAGCAACACAGCCAGTAGATTAACTATCGTGCTTGATTTGTCTAACAGGTATCGTCTGTGAAGTAGTCTCGATTTTTTATGTCAATTCACAAGTTGTGTGTAGACTCGCCATTTGACACGCTTTAGACACGTGGCAACGACATACGGTGTAAAGAGAGTATGTTCACGCGGTTATGTCTATGCATGCATCAATAATCCTACATCTACGTAATGATCTACTTAACCTTACGTAACCTTTTTTAATCAAATTC
>NC_041389.1:417277632-417310822 GCF_002162155.2 Triticum dicoccoides | reverse complement strand
CAGCTTTCACGTAAGATTACGTTTGCCTTTTACGTAGATATAGCAAAGCCCATGCATGCATACACTGATGTGAAAAACCCGTCTATCAGTCCTATGAGACAGATCAGGCAAATGTTTTAAGCTACAAAACATTTTATAGCTTTTTAATGTGTTGATGTCACTCTATATCTAACTTATTAAGGTATTGTTACAGGAGTGAACATCATGGACCCATTCCTCGAGAGGTTCCCGCGGCAGTTTATGTGTTTGAAATGTGCTCTCTCGGTCCCTCGAAAAAAGTGCTCTCTCAGTTTCTTTCGATGGATGGAGGTAAGCACTCTAGCTTTCACCCTTCTTTATAAATAAATCAATCACCACATTCATATAAGTAGTTTAAGAGTTTCAACGAAAATAAGAATAGTCTTTTTGGCATCAGTACAAACACGCCCAAATGACAAGCATAAAAGAAAGGGTTAATTATCCTTTTGCATTTAATGGTGTCCATCTGCTCAGTTTTGCCCTCAGATGCAAATTGTACTCAGTTTTGCCCCTAGTCCGTGCGCACCGACTCGTTCTGTGAACTTTGGCGTCTCCGTCAGGTCAACATTTTGACTCGGCCCTTACAGGTGGGACCAGACGGCAGAGGCGGCCAATTTTATTTAGACCATTGCACGCGTGGCTTGCGGGACCTAGCAGTGAGCCGTTGAGCATAGAGCCGTTGTGGGTGTGCTATATTAGCGGGCGACAGCGGCGGTGACCACGGCGACAGAGAGCACGACGGCGGTGGGAAGCTAGCTGTGGAGGGCGCGACGGCGTTGAGATCCCGTTCGGCTCCGAGCTCCATGTCTTCCGCAAACTCCCGCGCCACCTCGCGGATGCAGAGCCGGGCGCGTGTGGAGATGCCTGTCTTCGTCTGTCCACGGTGCCGGGCGAGCGTTGATCGGGGGGTTTCTCACACACCGAGGAACCACAATCGTCTGTTCTACGTGTGCAGCAAGAATGGGGTAAGAATCGGGGCAATTGCACCATTTTCGTGGTCGGGATCTTTGAGCAATCGGTTGATCTGTTCCGTGTTCATGCAGGTGACATGCTTCTTTTTTTGGGTCGATGCTCTGGCCAAGACTCTGATAAATGAACTGCAAGAAGAGCATGACGAATGGTTGCGCATGCTGCCCCAAACCGCAGTGACCGCAGCATGAGCTCCGGAAGAAGAGATGGAGGGCGAAGCACGCACTGACAGAGAGCTAGCTGTTGAGCTTAGGATGTTGAAGAAGAAGGTTAGGAAGCTTGAAGATCAAGCACTACCAATACCCATTTGCAAATACTTTTGGGCATTTGTAGGTATGGTAATCGCACTGATTGTAATGTTGAAAATGTATGGAAAGACATGAATTATGGAGGAATTTGTAATCTTGAAATTGTATGATAAATTCACCTAGTTTAAATGTTGGTCAAAGTTGTTTAAATGTTGAAAAAAGAGAAGAAGTGACCAACATTTAAATATGTTGAAAAAAAGAGAAGAAATGAGGAATTCAGAAACTTTCGATCAATGAAATGCAGCTAATGAATTAAGGTTAGAAATTTTTTGGAGCTGTTAAATATTTAATAGAAATTTAAGTAATCCAATTCAAATACACTGTGATTTAAATCAAAGACCAAAATGTCATGGAAAATATGCCTCAGCTCTGGTAGATGTTTACACCTAGTGCCAAAATAAATGAACATTTTTAAGGGCATTACATTGAGTAGAAACTAATTTGTCTAAAAAATGAAGGGTGGAAAATGCACAAAAAATTGGTGCGCCTGGGGACTCGAACCCAAGACCGCGTGTGTTAGTGGTGTTTAAGGCTGCGCTGGTAACCGCTAGGACAGATGGCAAGAGTTTGACATGGGTAAGGAAGCAATGTATACATAGTGAGACTGTGAAATTTGTCAAAAAAATGAAGGATGGAAAATGCACAAAAAATTGGTGCGGCTGGGGACTCGAACCCAAGACCGCGTGGATTAGTGGTGTTTAGGGCTGCGCTGGTAACCGCTAGGACAGATGGCAAGAGTTTGACATGGATAGGGAAGGAATGTATACATAGTGAGACTGTGAAATTTGTGAAAAAAATGTGAGACCGTGAATGTTTGCACACGCGTGAGAGTGGTTTTCTTTTGTTTTGCACTAAAATTTTGGAGGGTTGGAAGGTTGAAAACGTATGTTTGCACTGCCACGTGGTTTTGGTTAGAGTGGCACTTGGTTTAGTGTTAGAGTGGCACTTGGTTTAGGATTTAAACAGAATAAATTTGCATGTTAGTTCATGACTTATTTTTTTGAATAAAACGGAGGGCTTCTCACCCCCTCTTTTGAATGACAACCACAAGTTCTCGAGCTTCATGACTTGGTTTAGGGAAGAAATTATATGCTTGGGCACGGACATTTTTTAACACACATAATAAACCCTAATAAATAACTTAGATAAGATGCAATACAAGTACCATTACAATAATAAGTTCACGGATAGTTCACAGACACATGACGAAACATGACACGACACGACACGACATAGAAAAGCAACAAATAAAAAACGAAACAGTCTTCATCTTGATCTCCTCCTTCCACTTTGGCCGCGCACGCCCCTTCAACACCGTCTTCATCTTCACACCTCCTCCTCGTCGTCGTAGGGAAGGGAGTGCATCCCGGCTGGAGTGGGGAAGATGTTCTCGTAGTTGGTGTAGATGTTGTAGACGATGAAGAAGATGGCCTCGCAGCCGCACCAAAAGACTTGGCCGAGGAGCTCGCGCGCGTCAAACGGGTTGGTGAAGGTGACCGTGAGCAGTAGGAGGATGCCGTCGCGGTCACGAACCTCGTTGAGGGTGAACATCCTCGGCGAGCCCCGTGGAAGGTGGGCATAGCCGGCTCTGAGGAAGGCGCGGATGAGTTCTACGGAACCCCTCCACCTTGAAAAAGCCCACACGCGGAGCTCCCTCTCCACGAGCATGCCCGGTGGGTAGCGCCACTCCGGCACGACAGACGGACGGCTGAAGGTCGGCCCATTGAACTACATGATCTCGCTTGGGGAGGGCTCGGTCGATTGGGTGTTTGAAGTTGGAGAGAATGGATTGGATCTGGCTTATGGGTGGGAGAGGAAGATAGGCACCCCATTTATAGGTCTGTGCGTGGGAGAGGAAGAGAGAAAGGGTGAGAACGGTGCGTGTGTGAATCCGAACGCGTGTGTGTATCCGTTACGCTTTGCACTCTTAAATCTTTGCACAAAAACGATGCATGCATGCAGCGCGTGCGTGCATTTGAATCACTGCATAGCTCTTTGACCAGACGGTCCATCTGACTCGTTGAACCACCTAGCTGGCCTCGCTAGCCTAGCACGCCTCGCTCGCTTCACTCGCATGCATCCACGTCACAGCCTCCCGCGCATGCAAACCCACGTCGCAGCCTATGCACGTCGCCGCCTCCCATGCATGCATGCAAGGCCTGGAAAGGCTGAGATGGACTATTTACTGCGGTCTCAGGCCCAGACAACGAGATGGCCCAACGGTCCATCCAGCGCGCCCGATATTTGTTTTAAAAAAAGAATCTCCCAGCCAATCAGATTGCATCTCGCGGATCGCCGCCTCCTCCCCACAGATTCCTTCTAGAAGGGTTAGATCGACGACCCTTGTTCAGTGCTAGGGTTAGATGAACGTTCCTGGTTCAGCGCTAGGGTTAGCGGGGTTTGGGAGGGGTTTGGAGCAGTCAAAGCTATGTTTGACGAGATTTCAAATGAGCATAATAAATTAAATAAAAATCAGAGAAATAAAAAACCTGCGCACATAGTCTTCTTATGTCATATACTAACAATTTAAGTTGATAAAAAAGGTTTACATACATTTAAACGATAAGTTCATGTGTATTGTATGATATCTCGAGTATCTCAAACTCTTTTGTATGAAGTGAAAAGAAGTGTTTTGGGAAAATAAACATGAAAATTTCAAAAAACTCACCACAGCTTCATTTTAGAGTGACTAAGAAGGATCCAAGCTTAGTTTTTCATTTTGATGTTTTACACTTATTTAAATCTTGGTCAAAGTTAAGTTTGACCAGAATTCAAATGAGCAAAACAAATTTAAAAAAAAAATCAAAAAATGGAAAAACCAGCGCACATAGTCCGTATATATAGAATATATAGAATATATGTTTAGGAAAGTTATTTGGCTGATTTAGACAAGGTCGAAAAAAAACCTTGCTTAGAGATGAGGCCGTTTACCCTTCCTTTGGACCCTCATTTTAGCACATTTTTCATGAAAATTTCAAAAACCTCACCACAGCTTCATTTTGGATTGACTAAGAAGGATCCAGGCTTAGTTCTTCATTTTGATGTTTTAGACTTGTTTAAATCTTGGTCAAAGTTAGGTTTGACCAGAATTCAAATGAGCAAAACAAAATTCAAAAAAATCAAAAAAAGGAAAAACCATGTGCTCATTCAAACATCATCCAACAGATTTAAACATCATGTCAAACATAGTTCTAACATCATCCAACAGAAATACAATATTATTCCTAATGTTTCATAATTATTCACATATAGCGTTCGAGCTTCTGTCTGTTCCTTGAGCTTCTTGCCATCACTTTGCTCCTTGTGCACCTTGTGCTCATTGCTTCTTCTCTTCTCCTCTTGATTGTCGGTACCTTGTGCGTCTTCTTCAAACCTATCATAGAGCTGTGCAAAACATAAAGGGTAATGAGATCATGTCAAGTGACCCATAAATGTACAGTAGTATTTGACCCTTGCAAGATTTACATACCTAGCAGAACTCACAACAACAGAAGGTTGGTCACCATTTAGAGCATCACTTGGATCATCATTTAGAGCCTCACTTGGATCACCAAGATCATCATTTGGAGCCTCACTTGGATCACCATGATCATCATTTGGAGCCTCACTTGGATCACCATGATCACTATTTGGAGCCTCACTTGGATCACCATGATCACTATTTGGAGCCTCACTTGGATCATCGTCAAAATCATGCGGCTGTTGACCATCAACATTTCGAACCTCGTCAAAATCCTCATCTGATGCAACCGGTTGCTGTCCATCATTTTCATCGAAGCCTTCATCGAAACTCTCTCCGAATGCTGGATCTACTGTGTTATCACAATACTTACCGAAATGACCAGACCCACCACATCTTGTGCACTTACGCTTCCTCGCTCCAAGTCCAGCTCCTTCGCTGCGAGGTCTGATTCGACTCTTCCTTGGTCTACCTGCTGCTCTCTTCAGAACTGGAGCGCAAAGCTTGAATCCAGGGTCCACCATGTCCCATTGTTGTTTTCCCTCCATAGCAGGCAAGGCATAAGCATATGTGGCTTTGAACCTTGCAACAGATTAGTAATCATGCACATACTGCTGAATGTTCCCTGCTGGACCTCGGAGAGAAGTGATGAAAAACAAGGCATGAATGCATGGCAACCCAGTTATCTGCCATTGCCTACAACTGCAAGTTCTAGCTTCTAAATCCACTGGATATCTCCATTCCCTCTTCTCTTTATCCAAATATGATATCTCTGCTGTGGTACCCGAGCAAAGAGTCATGTTCATTTCCAAGCCTGTTGTTTTCTGTTTCAGTTCATTCATCACGGCAGGGATGATAATGTGGCCCATGAATTTTGCCTCGGCTATTCCTGCACGATAATGAAATTTCTGCATGTATTTTATCCTTATCCTGTCCAGCAAATCCACCACATAACGACCCTTTAGTTTCCGGATCGTTGAGTTGAAAGACTCTGCTAGATTATTGTGCACATAGTCAACCTTGCTCAGTTCACTGAATTGGCTTCTGGCCCATAACTTGGAGTGGTGTGTTTCCAAGTATTCTTTCACTTTGGGATTCATGTATAACTGTCTCAAGTGGTAGTTGTGCTTCTTCACACTGCAAGTCAAAGATGTTGGCCATAAATTGTCGGTATACACCTTTCCTTTGAATTTCTTCATGAAATTTGCAGTAAGGTGATGCATTCATTCCCTATGCTCTACTCCAGGGAACACATTGTCCACGGCCACTTCTAAACCTTTGCAGGCATCTGTATGAATGTCCAACCCATTGGGATGTGCAATAGCCCGACGCAGATTATGCAAAAACCAAGTCCAGCTCTCCTCAGACTCTATCTCCAGCACACTGTAGGCAACTGGAAATACAAAACTGTGTGCATCAACTGCACCAAGCAGCCACTAACTGTCCTTTAAACCTCCCTGTGAGAAAAGTGGCATCAATAGCCAAATAAGGCCTGCAACCTGCCAAAAAACCCCGGCGACAAGACTCAAAGCAGACAAAAACCCTCCTAAAGCAGTCCTTGGTCTTTGTCACTCCCCTGAATGTGTACTTCACAATGTGGTGATCAATATCTACAATACTACCTGGGCTTGTCCTCTCCACTTCACCTTTGAATGAATGCAACAATTGAAAACTTTCCTGCTAGTTACAATAAATAGAATCCATAGCATATTGTTTACCATTGAACAACCTCATGTATGGTAAGTCTATCTTGAATTTACCTTTGATGTTCTTCTGCAATTCCTTTGGACCCACTTGCTGGTTCTACCTTGATGCAGTATGTCACAAGTGCATTTCTACACTCATTCATGGATGCAAAAACTATACCTTCTTCCAAATTAGGGTTCAAAGGGTCCCATTCAACAGCTGCAAGGTCTTCGTCCTCACCCACCGCGTCATCATCCACACAGACTACATTGTGAGCCTCATCTTGGTTATCAGCCCGAGGTGCCCGTCGTAAATTCCGAATAATATTAGAATATAGCTTCTCTTCATCAACCCCAGAATTGTAGTCATCATGCTCCACTTCAAGGGGGACCCTACTGCTGTTGCCCACACTTGTCGAGCCACCACGTCGCCGTGCACCAACTGAACTGTTCTGGCTAGAGATGCCATTACGATGACTTGGTTCTCCCCGAGATGTTGCACCCGTCATCCTAGGTCCAAATGCCTGCTCAAGCACATCAACTTGCAGCCTCACATGAAAATTATCTTTCTCTTTATGCCTAACAAACATGGTAGCTAGCTCTTCATCATTACTAACTGTCACCCATTTCTTTTCCCCATCATAGTATTTGTATACCACTTCATCAAGCAAACCCCAAGGATATTGGCTACAAATTACCTCCCCAAATTGTCTGAAACTCCAATTACTAGCCATTGGCAACCGATAATCAAAACCTCCTTGGTATTTCTTCTGATCCTTTGCATCGAACGTGTACCGGTCCCTTCTAATGTGCATCAAGAAAGCAAACCGCAACTCCATCCTAGCCGGCGAAAAACAGAGACGCAATCAGCACACTAATTGCGCAAACCTACTCGAATCGAGTGTTCAAATGCACAACTAAGCTCAATCTAAACAGGAGGCGAGACTTACCGCTCGGGAACCCAGTCGTGGATGCGGCGGATCTCCAGCCCGATGCGAGCCTCGCCAAATACTCCGGGGTCGCTGGTGCTCTCCATTTCGCCCTAGGGTTCTTCCTCCTAGTTCAAATAGCTCCAGCAGCCCCCCACCTTTGAGTGCTCCGGCCGGGCGCATGGAAGGAGGCCGCGCCGCGGGTCGAGCAGGTGCGGGCGCCCCACCCGTGGCATCACAGGAAGGTGGCAGGCATCGCAGGCAGCCATGGAGCATAGGCGCAGAAAGGTAGCGGTGGAGTAGGCGTGCAGTTGGTGGCGGGGCAGGTCCTGGCCGCGGCGCAAGTGCCGGAGGCGGCGCAGGGCAGCCGGCCGGCGGGGAAGCGGATAGGCAGAGTAAGCTACGAATGTTTTGGGGATTTAGTTGCATGGGCCTACATGTCAGCTCCGGACCCACGTCCACGCGGTCCCACGTGTAAGCTCCGGACCCACTACTTAACGCTGGCGGACGGAATGGACTCAAATATGGCCGTTTGGCCTCGTCATAGTAGCTGTGCATGGACTAGGGGCAAAACTAAGCACAATTTGCATCTGAGGGAAAAACTGAGCACAGAGACACCACTGAGGGCAAAAGGATAATTAACCCTAAAAGAAAAGAAAAGACCACCATGTGGCCAATAGCTCATGGAAGACAGTGTTGCCATCGCGTCCATCATTAGGCAAAGCCGATCATGACCCTGTTGCCTAGAAATCGTGTGCCAGGATTGCAAAAATGCAGGGAATATGAAGGGAGAGTCAGAGTTCCACCTAAAGAAACTCGCTCAGTAACCTTCTTGTTACATGTCATCCATAAGTCCAGGCTAGCGATGTGAGCACAAGCTAGAAGAGACGTCTCCTCCTTCCAATTTGGTTGCCATGGGTTCGGAGGAACCCGACCGCGTCCAGGGCCTCCCAGTCAGGCTCCAGACCCTCACAAACAAAGCCCCAAAGAAATCTTGCCGTGATGCATGAGAATAAGATGTGAGTTCCAGTCTCGAGAATACCAGATAGGGGCACACTCCATCGCCCGGGCCATGTCACTTGATCACCTCCGTCCCAAATGGCAGGCGATCTCGTAACAACTGCTAGAAAAAGATTTATATCTGGAGAGGCAAGGGAGCCTTCCATAGCGGAAGAATCTAGGGCAGGCCTGCGACATAAGGCATGGTAGGCGGAGCCAACCGAGAATATTCCAGAGGGGGTTGTTCTCCATGATACATCGTCCGGATAATCCGCAAGCACCAGAGGTAGGGTAGCCAACAAGTTGGTCCACTCCTCCGTCTCCATGGGCCCAAAGTTCTTCCAAACAAGATGTTCCAATGGTCATCTTGGGCCGCTGTGGAAACCAAAGTCAACGGATCCGAGAAAGTAGCAACACCTTTGGGAACTACATACACAAAGAAGACCCTCCCACCTCACGGGTCAAGCCAGAAAGGGTCCCTTCTCCATTGCCAAATGAAAAGGGAAGTCCATGTTGAATCTCAAGCTTGATCTGCAGGATGGATCCATAGAACTGAGATCCCTCCTGACATTCACAAGCAAGGAGGGACCGCCCTTGTAGGTACTTAACTTGAATAAGCTGTAGGCAAAGCCCCCTTTCACATGAAGGATCCACCAAATCAACCTAAGCATGAGGTCGACATTCATGTGAAAGGATGGATGGTTGCTAACACCTCCCATGTCTTTAGGTAAGCTGATATTAGCCCCCTTCACCACATGGTATTTCTGCCCGCTATCCGTCGATTTCCATAAGAAGTGGGAGTGGTCTTTATTGAAGGAGCTATGCACTCCCTTCGACAGGATATACATCCCCATCATATACATGGGGAGACTAGAAAGGGAGGAGTCGAGAAGCACTGTCTTACTCCCTGGACGTAAGACATCTGCACCAAGGTTTCAAACTAGACACGACCCAATTCATAAGCGGGTCCAACTCACTAAAGGGTATTTGTGAATACGACATGGACATCCCTAAGTATGTAATGGGAAAGGAGGACAACCTGCAGTTCAGGTTGTCCGCAATCCGCTGTCGCTCGTCATTCGAGTACCCTAAAACTATAACTTTGCTCTAGCCAAAGTTGACCTTTAGACTGTACATGGCCTCAAAGCATAGAAGGAGGAAGTTGACATTGATAATATCAAGATCTAGACCCTCCCCCATATCATGGTTCATATGCATACTATAGATGCATGACACCACCACTAGGTATTAAATTCCCAACCACACCGGTGAGTTGGTAGGCGATCCTAGCTTTATCCAGGATAGCCGCAAGGGCGTTAACCGCATGGTTAAAGAGGAGGGGACACTGCAAGAAAAAGACATCCGTGACATTTTGGTCCGATCATAAATATGTCTGTCATCACTTACATGAAAATAATAGAGACAAAAAGGCGAACCAATAATGGATGTGTAGGGCACCTACTTGTATGACAAATAATTGTCCTTGGTGGGCCAGTGGCACACCTGCATGAGTTTCTTTGGGCCTTCCATGATGTAAAAAAGAACATGGTAGAAGTGAGGACGAGATTTTTTGGCGAGTTTCTCTGCATTGCATGGTATACTATGGGATGAACGGGAGGGGTGGTTTGCGCATACATGTGTGAGCAGGGGCAACCCCTAGAACACACCAAAACCCTTGGAGGTTGCCTCATTGCTGCCCTGCACCTAGTTTCTCCCACACATCTAGTTGATCTAGATGTCGATGCCGCTAGGCTACTTCTCCCTCTAGTTTTCTCAACAATTCTTAGTTCTAGAGGGTGAAGCGATGTTGAACCACTACTTCGGTACGGGTGCAATCTGTAGAGAGATCATGCTTTCGATCTTTATTCGAGGGATCTTTCATGGGACTTCAAGAATGGTCTACACCAACTCTCCTTTGCCGCTACTCGAAGTTGGTAACGATAAGATCTAACCTTGTATGCATCTACATAGTGATCCTAGGAACTTGATCCGTAGGCCAAAATTTTGTTTTCAACTATATTTCCCAAAAAAGAGCCGATGGGTGCCACTTTGGCCGCGCGTGGTGAACATCTTGGAGGGAATGGTGCAGGAGTGGGGAGGAGGAGAGCTACATGATCTATCATGGTTTTCTCACAGCAGATGTCCTCGTGAAAGGACTAAGTCTAGAGGCCATCGCAAGTAGGTGGTTGCTTGAACAGGGTTGTTCGGGAATGAAGGACACAAGTGGAGGTAAAGACCTACTTCTTGCTTGATTGATATTGATGATGATCTTGATTACAAGGATGCAGATTAGCTAACCTAGATTTTGAGAGATTGAAACTTAGTATTTTCGACCTAGGGGCTCCCCTTGATATAATAAGTTGAGTGCCCTAGGTTTACACATGATTTCGAGTCGTACTATCAACCCATATCCTAATCTAACTCCTATTCATCTTGCCTCCCAAGTTTGGGAGTTCTCCATCTGGCCCTCTTTGCAAGCCGGCCCACTAGGCTCCTCCATGAGACGGCCTTCGACCGAGTCTTTTTACAGGCCTTCATGCTTTCCTTGTTGTATCACTTTGGCCTAGAGAATAAGGTGACCCATAATGCCTGGCATTTTCCGGGCCATACCTTGCGTCGGGTCTTGGTCATGGGGAATATCCCCAACATAGTTTAGCTTGGATTTATCCATGTTAAACTTCATCCTGAAAAAACAAGGAAAAGAAGAACATGTAGGGTTGAGTAATGGGTCTGTTGTTCTGAGCTGGCATCTTCTCTTCCCTTCAATATTCATCATTATTGTTTTATAAATGCCCAGCCGGATCAATCCATCTTCCTGGTCGCACAGCTTATTCAACACTTAGTGTTTTTCGCCTTTCCACACTATGACATCATATCCACTTTCTTCTAATTTCCATGCATGACATCACAAAGGGTCTTTGGGTGGATTTGTATTATCTTGTCAAGCACGAGAATCAAGGAGCTTTTAGCCACAATTGATTGTTCCCCCTGGAGTGTTGCGCTTGTCGTTTCGGGTCCCCCCTTTATAAATGGAACAACGCTCCTCGGGCTCATTTTACTCTCTCCTGCCCTTCTTCTTCCTCTCGCCCCTGGCGTACTACACCACCTCAAGCTCGCCGGCCCCTTCAAGTCATTGACTACACCGGCGAGGAGACCATCATCGGATCCCATTGGAGTCGTCGCGGCCGTGCCGTCGACCTTGGACATATTCAAACTTTGCTTCACAGATCTGTAAGTTCTTCACTCCTCATATATTCCATCATATTTCATCCTAAGTTCATCTCATATGAGGCCGTAGATCCAATCCATCACCAAAACTAATACCCGTAGAGCATTTATCTATTGCCGCAATGAAATTCATCACTTATTAGACCCCTTTTGTTGTGTTAAATAGACCCCACTGATACTTCTTTAGCTAGCAACTCTGCCATGACTAGGGTTTTTATTTTCTTTTTCAGACATTTTCTAGATCTATAGTTGTAATCAACTCCGAATATTTCCTATTTGTGATTGCTTTAACCCGAATATTACTTCACCACTTGTCAAACTGTGAACTGCACTGGAATCTTTTGTCGGCTTGAGCTATTTCCGTCTCGCAAATCGTTGTAATCCAAATTTTTTCGTATGCTCATAGCCAACTCTGTAGTTTAATTTATCATTGCCATAACTCGGAAGGCCTTCATAAATTTGTTGGCTTATTCTTGTTTTTCATACTTTGTAGTTGAACCTTTGTTCCAACCGTAATGATGCCTCCCAAGACCAGCAAAGTTGTTAACTGGGTTAAGTCGGGCATGACTGCACTTATGCTAAACAACCTAGTGAACTCTTGTAGGGTGGAACCCTAGATGGAGATCTTTCATGAATTGGAGGGGAAATCCCCAAGAACACGAAGAACACAAGAGAGGGGAAACACTCAGATTGACTAGAGCCAATCACACATATGCTAGATCCAAGAACACACAAGAGATCATAATGATTCAAGGACAACAAAGGAAAGATACAAGGTAGCTAGCTAGTTCATCCCAATCCAATGAGGAAAGAGGTCTTGATGACCCTATGATGGGGATCCTTCCCTAGATGGGGTCTTGATATCCACAAGAGGATGTTCTTCCTTAGGAGGTCATGATCTCCATGAGAAGGAAGATGAGCAAAGCTCTCTCTTTGTCTATCCAATACTTTGCTATCCTCTAAATGAGCTAGGGGAGGAGTATATAAAGGTTAGGGACGAAATTGGGGAAGATATGGATACAAAGGTCCAAAATGACCTTGAAAATATAGACACTCTCGGAAGGGTCCGGGCACCCAGGGTGCGGAGGATCGGGCACCCGGTCCAGTCGGGGGCACCGGCTGAAGGGGGATCAGGCACCCGGGGTCGGGGAGGCCGCATGGCTGGGTGGGGCAGGCCGGGCACCCGGGGTTGAGGGCCCGGGCAGGGCGAGCTGGGCGTGGCCCAAGTGGCAGGCTGGGCACCTGGGGCCAGTTGGCCGGGCAGCCGGGATGGGCTGGGCGAGGCCCAGGTAGGGGGCCGGGCACACCGGGCTGGCTGGGGCGCTGCCCAGGCTGTGGCCGGGCACCCGGGGCCAAGGCAACCAGGCACCCGAGGTGTCCCGGGGCTGCAGCCCTTCCATCTTCTCGTTCTCCTCTCCTTCTTCTCTCTTGTCGCTCCTTTCTCCCTCGTTCCCTTGGTGCTCTTCCTCCTCCTTGGATGCTTGAATCTCCTACCTAGTTTCGTCTCGGTCATCCCCTTGGTACCTAACAAGGCACAATGTTTCTATTTGAGGTAGGATCCGACTCTCATATGAAACCGAATGAAGTTTGAAGAGGAAGGAGTGAACCTCGGTTTCGGTGGCACGTGCATGTGCTCTTGTCATCATTCCTCTTCGTGCTTGCTGTGGCGGTGTGACGTCCATGGGGATGGTCAAGGGATGCTCCGCATCATCCTCCCCCCCTTGGGAGAGATCCGTCCGCGGATCGGGATCTTCATCACCATGGGAAGGAGACGGCGTCGTCGTGTAGAAGTGGACGACCACCAAGCACTTATCATGTTGAAGCTCAAAATGGTCACTCTCCAATGTCGCACCGCCTTGTAATTCCTTAAAAAGGAGAGAAGATAACAAACAATTGGAAAAACAAATGTGGTTGGTATTAAAGCAAAAACCAAGCATTCAAGAGGTGATTCACCCAACAAGTGTTGTCATCAAGCATAGCATATGGTGTGACAAGGGAGTGTGGCATGGCATGTAAGAACGTAAATTGGGCACATGGAAAAGCATCATGGAAACAATCATGCGAAGGTGAGGTAAGTATGTTAATATATTGTTCAAGGAAACAAGCATCTACCTCAATGTTATAGCAAGCATGCCTAAGATTCTCAATGAACGGTCTATGGTAGGCATAAGAGTCATTCACGACACCCAAGAAGATGATATGACTAAACACATGCATTAAGTGCAAGACAATCCAAGCATAATGTGCATATGGTGTGGTGAAGATAGTGTGGCACTCAACACAATTGATATAGCAATTTTGCAACATGTGCGAGGCAATCAAGTCAATCATGTGACAAGTAATGGGACATGGCATATGTGAAGTACTGACATTGTGGCAACCAAACATATGATAGGAGCAAGTAATCCAAGAATTGGGTGCAACATGGGAAAGCATAGAAATCATGTCATGCAAACTAGTGGAGCGAAGATGCAACACACTAGAGGAAATTATGGCAATCATGTCATGTGAGCAAATAATAGACATAGGCAATACACATGGCATATCACAAACACGATTACAAAGCAATATATCATCATAGGAGTGGATCACAAAGGAAACATGGCAAGAATAAGGAATATCTCCATGAAGCTTGAAAATGCACATACAAGTAGTGGAATCAATCATCATGTGTAATGCAAAGCATGGGTCACAAATGCATGGCAAAGGCATAGGAATGAGCATATTATGCAAAGTGAACATGGCAAGATGGGAATATAATATGTAATGGACAATAACCCATAGCCAAGTGAGGGCCATGTAGAAGAAATGCGCGAAGTCTTTGCGCAAAGAGAGCGGTGGGAAAGACACTCCAAGGGATCCCAAGTCATCGTTGCTCTCTAGAGCTCGTTTTGTCAACTTGTGGGATTGCGAGGTTGACAAGTATTCATGGGAACCTACACAAAAGAGACACAAACCAAAGAAAGTGTGTGCGTGGTAAATGTACACATCATCCATCATGATGTGTATGTGCATGTGAGTGTTAGCACAAGATAAGCATCGCTCAAAGAAATTTGATGCATGGTATAATACCATGTCATCCATCATGAAAGAATAGTTGTTATGTATGACACAATGGGGACACAAATTGAGAATGCAAGTATGTGATACATCACTAGCATGTTTATTCATGGGGAGCATATGCTGCACACAATCAAGGGAATTATGCAAAGAATGGGATGTAGCGAAATCTCATGGGTATGAGGAAACTATGGGGGTCTCCTCATGATCAATAGCGGAAGCATAATATGGAGAATATTGACCACATGGCAGACAATGCATATCCGAAGCTAGGTGGTCATGGCATGGCATATGAGATGAATGATGCAAAGGCAACATATCACTATCATCACAAGAAAAACAAATGCCAATAACCATGGGCTTGTCATCTATGCCATATGTGCAAATTGGGTTTACATTGATGGCATATGCATAGTCACTAAGATGAGATTGCAAATATGACATATTGTTGATCTCATGCATAACATATCACAAGTCAAGCGGATTGTCAAACATGATGTGACCTAGAGAATTGTCACAAGAAATCCCATGTAATATGGCATCACATCTAATAGACTCCACATGGCAATCATCAAACTCATCATAAATGAGTAAATCATCGCATGGGGAAGTCGAACTAGAATGAAGCATGACAATAGGTGGATCAACATCATGCAAGCAATCATTCTCAAGAATATCCACTAGTGGAACTAGAGCATCACCTTCACCTATTTTACCTTGTTCATTCCACTCAAGTGGTGCAGGTGAGGTGGCAAAGACCAAATGGTGGTCATCATCTTCATCTTGATGGAACCATGTGGGGGGTGCATCATATTCCACCATAGCCATCGTCTTGTCCAAAGGAAGGACGAAGTCGTCGACGATCGGCGCGTCATCATATATGGGACCTATCACGAAATGAGAAGGCACAATAGAGGTAGAGGTTAAGTTGTTAGAAATTAAAATGTCATCACATGCCGTATCAACTACCTCACTCTCTCTATGTGGTGGTGGCTCACTCACTCCCTCAAGGTAGGTGCACTCAATGTCACATATGGTGGAGTCACTCAAATCACTCAAGTGGTGGTGGTGGTGGCTCTCCTCACATGGGAATTGTGGCAACTCATCATATATGGGGCTAGTGGAGAAGTCACTCTCACTCTCAATATGGTGGCACAAGTCACTCAAGTCATCATACGTCGCCGTGGTCGAAGGGAAAATCCCATGCTCAACCATCTCATCGTCCTCGCCATGGATGAAGGCCGAAGATGGCACATCATCGCTCTCCTCCATGACTGAAGGGAAAATCCCATGCTCGATCATCTCGTCACCGTCGCCGTGTATGGCCTTGAGAACACTTGGCGAAGATGCCGAAGTGGTGGTAGTAGTCGTAGCTCCGTCTTATTGGTACTCGTCTCGCAGTCTTCTCTTGTGCTCATGAAGTTTGGCCGTAGCTTGATGTATAGACTTTTGACCTGTAGGTGTACGCATCACGAGCATCTTCATCTTGATGGTGTTGTAGTGCTTGAGCTCGATGATGTTTCGAAGATTGGCCACTTGAGCATCGCCGCCTTGAAGATGACGAAGGGGAAGAAGACTTGTAGTTGGCCCACACGTGTCGGATGTCATCCAATTGTGCATCCAACTTTGTGTCGATGTAGTCCCTTGTCCTTGCTTCATTTTGGCGAATGTCGATGGCGAGTCACTCAATGCCATTCATTGCTCGTTGTAGTCTGAAGGTGGATGTTTTGTTGATGTAGTTGTTTGCGCCATTGTTGTCGTGGAAGACCGGGGATGAAATGTCTTGCCTATCCATCACAAGACTCGAGCGAATGTGAGTGGAAGAAAGGAAAGAACTAGACCAAATGTACCTTTCCAATGTTGAAGATGGATCAATGATCACTCAATAATGTAACAAGGAAATAGCACAATTGGTACCGGATCTTGTCAAATCTCACACCTACACAAGTAAGGCTTATGGTGGAGCTCGGTGAGGATAGTGGCACAAAAATTTGATGCAAAATGTTAGCAAGAGTTAATAATGTTGGAAAAGAGTGACAAATTCGCAAGTGAAACAAGTAGACCAATAACAATATGTGGCACACAAATAGATAAATGGGGTCTTGCAACCAAGGAATGAGCACAAAATGTGGAATCCACGGAAAACGCTCGTGTTGCACAACTCAAGAGAGACGCTAGCATGATTGCTCAATAGGCGGATACGACACTTGTGCACAACCTATAAGATGCAAAATGTATGAGCCTTAGATCCCAAGTATGCTATGTGTATGATGTTCCCGGTGTTCTTCTCAAAGTGATCCAAGATGATCAGATATGACAATCTTATGTGCAATGCGGTATGATGCTATGGCTATTGCTTACAAGCTCTTTGCTCTCTTTTCCTTTTGCTTAAAAGCTTATTCTTTTTTTTGATATGGCCACTTATGCGAAATGCACAAACCAAGATAGCAACTCTGTATATGCGGCAACAATCTTGTGACACAAGGGATAATATGATGATACCAAGATGATACCAATATGATATGGTATGTATGCAATGGAAGGTATGGATCACTATTGTGCACAAGTAACGTTGCCGGCAATACTCAAAGGCTAGTCTCGATAGGCAAGTGACGCAAAATGGGCTAAGGGGTTAACAATGTAATGGCAAGAATGAATGTACAATGATGGGATACCACGACACCAAGATGATATAGAGGTTACTGTTCTTGCTTACGGTTAGGTTGTCAAAATGGTGAAGTGGTCGATGTCAAATCCTTGTCGAAGTTGAGCGGCGGTGTTGTCGATGTCGAACCGTTCCTAGTTAACCGAAACACCCTTGGAAACGGAAAAACCGCAAACTCAAAATCTCAAGGAAAATGTCAAATGGTGGTAGCGGAATGCGTTGTGGTTCTGTGTTAGCAATGCAGAAGTGGTGGCGGTGGTTGATGATGAAGCAACCGTTCCTAAGTAGCCGAAACACCTTAGGAGACTCAAGTCACCACTCAAGAACCACAAATGCTATAAGGATAAAAAATGGGTTCGGTGGCGGAAAGCGATGGTGGTTTTGCGAATGATATGGTGGATGGCCTATGCAAAGATGCCAAAATGCCAAAATTTTGATGGATTCAAATTGTGTTGGAACCTATCTAGATGGATGGGGGATGTCAATACTCAACGAGCTAAAGAACGTCAAAATCTGACTCCGGGAGCAAAAGTTATGGCTAAAACGGTTTTTGTTGGTGAGCTGAAACTCGGAGGTGCGGGTGCTCGGGGGTGGAAAGTGTGGGCACCTAGGGTGGTCAGGGCAGTTGGGCGGAGGAGATGTCCCGGGGGTCCGGGTGCCCGGGGGAAGGGGTGCGGGCACCCGGGGTGGTCAACGGGGTTGCACGGGGGGTCCGGCTGCCCGGGGTTTGAGGTTCGGGTGCCCGGGGGTCCCGAATTTGGGAGGAAATTCATGGGGAAATGGGAGAAATTGGTGGATTTCATGGAGGGAAAGGTGTATATGGATGGGGAAAAAAGCTAGATCCACTTGAAACCAAGCAAATCCATGGATCAAATCCAACAAAACCTCATCAAACGAACAAAAAAAAATTGGGGCTATTTTTGGTGGGGAATTTTCGAAATTGGGGAAGAACACAACAAAATTAGGCTAGATAACAAGAAGGGGGCTCCAATTTCGTGAGAAACCATGGCTCATGATACCAATATGTTGTAGGGTGGAACCCTAGATGGAGATCTTTCACAAATTGGAGGGAAATCCCCAAGAACACGAAGAACACAAGAGAGGGGAAACACTCAAATTGACTAGATCCAATCACACATATGCTAGATCGAAGAACACACAAGAGATCACAATAATTCAAGTACAACAAAGGAAAGATACAAGGTAGATAGTTCATCCCAATCCTATGAGGAAAGAGGTCTTGATGATTCTATGATGGCGATCCTTCCCTAGATGGGGTCTTGATATCCACAAGAGGATCTTCTCCCTTAGGAGGTCATGATCTCCATGAGGAGGAAGATGAGCAAAGCTCTCTCTTTGTCTATTCAATACTTTGATATCCTCTAGATGAGCTAGGGGAGGAGTATATAAAGGCTAGGGGGAAATTGGGGAAGAGATGGATACAAAGGTCCAAAATGACCCTGAAAATATAGACACTCTCGGAGGGGTCCAGGCACCCGGGGTGCAGAGGACCGGGCACCCAGTCCGGTCAGGGGCGCCGGCTGAAGGGGGGCCAGGCACCCGGGGTCCAAGGCCCGGGCACCCGGGGAGGCCGCATGGCTGGGCGGGGCGGCCGGGCACCCGGGGGCGAGCTGGGCGCGGCCCAAGTGGCAGGCCGGGAACCCGGGGCCAATTGGCCGGGCACCCGGGGTGGACTGGGCGAGGCCTAGGTAGGGGGGCCGGGCACCTGGGGCCGGCTGGGGTGCTACCCAGGCTGTGGCCGGGCAGCCGGGCCTGAGGCAGCCGGGCCGGGGTGTCCAGGGGCTGCAGCCCTTCCATCTTCTTGTTCTCCTCTCCTTCTTCCCTCTTGACGCTTGATACGTCTCCAACGTATCTATAGTTTTTGATTGTTCCATGCTATTATATTACCCCTTTTGGATGTTTATGGGCTTTATTTTACACATTTATATCATTTTTGGGACTAACCTACTAACCTGAGGCCCAGCCCGTATTGCTGTTTTTTTGCCTATTTCAGTATTTCTAAGAAAAGGAATATCAAACGGAGTCCAAACGGAATGAAACCTTTGGGAGCGTGATTTTTGGAACGAACATGATCCAGAGGACTTGGAGTACAAGTCAAGAAGCAGCTGAGGCGGCCACGGGGTGGAGGGCGCAGCCACCCCTACAGGGCGTGCCCCCTGTCTCGTGGGCCCCTCGGGCGGCCACCGACCTACTTCTTCCTCCTATATATACCCACGTACCCCGAAAACATCCAGGGAGCCAATGAAAAACAATTTCCACCACCGTAACCTTCTGTATCCGCGAGATCCCGTCTTGGAGCCTTCGCCGGCGCTCTGCTGGAGGGGGAAACGACCATGGAGGGCTTCTACATCAACACCATTGCCCTTCCGATGAGTTGTGAGTAGTTTACCACAGACCTTCGGGTCCATAGTTATTACCTATATGGCTTCGTCTCTCTTATTGGATCTCAATACCATGTTCTCCCCCTCTCTTGTGGAGATCTATTCGATGTAACTCTTTTTGCGGTGTGTTTGTCGAGATCCGATGAATTGTGGGTTTATGATCAAGTTTATCTATGAGAAATATTTGAATCTCCTCTGAATTCTTTTATGTATGATTGAGTCATCTTTGGTTTGGCCTACTAGATTGATCTTTCTTGCCATGGGAGAAGTGCTTAGATTTGGGTTCAATCTTGCGGTGTCCTTACCCAGTGACAATAGGGGTTGCAAGGCACATATTGTATTGTTACCATCGAGGATAAAAAGGTGGGGTTTATATCATATTGCATGAGTTTATCCCTCTACATCATGTCATCTTTCTTAATGTGTTACTCTGTTCTTATGAACTTAACACTCTAGATGCATGCTGGATAGCGGTCGATGTGTGGAGTAATAGTAGTAGATGCAGGCAGGAGTCAGTCTACTTGTCATGGACGTGATGTCTATATACATGATCGTGCCTAGGTAATCTCATAATTATTTTCTTTTCTATCAATTGCTCGACAGTAATTTGTTCACCCACCGTAATACTTATGCTATCTTGAGAGAAGCCACTAGTGAAACCTATGGCCCCCGGGTCTATCTTTTATCATATAAGCCTTCAATCTACTTTTATTTGCATCTTTACTTTTCCAATCTATATTATAAAATACCAAAAATATATTTATCTTATCATACTATCTCTATCCGATCTCACTTTCGCAAGTGGCCGTGAAGGGATTGACAACCCCTTTATTGCGTTTGTTGCGAGTTCTTTATTTGTTTGTATAGGCGCGTGGGACTTTTGAGGAGCCTCCTACTGGATTGATACCTTGGTTCTCAAAAACTAAGGGAAATACTTACGCTACTATTGCTGCATCACCCATTCCTCTTCAAGGAAAACCAACGCAAGCTCAAGACTTAGCAACACTCCTTTCTCCCTCGTTCCCTTGGTGCTCTTCCTCCTCCTTGGATGCTTGAATCTCCATCCTCATTTCCTCTTGGTCACCCCCCCTTGGTACCTAACAAGGCACAACGTTTCTATTTGAGGTAGGATCTGACTCTCATATGAAACCGAATGAAGTTTGAAGAGGAAGGAGTCAACCTCGGTTTCGGTGGGACGTGCATGTGCTCTTGTCATCGGTCCTCTTCGTGCTTGCTGTGGCGGTGTGACGTCCATGGGGATGGTCAAGGGATGCTCCGCATCATTCGGGTTGCTTCCCGCCTAGGCTGAAATAGAACGACATGTTCCTGAGGAAGAGGTCCATCCTCAGCCAGGTCAGAATGAGTTCATCATATTTGCTGACCACTTGGACAGGGGCTTCTGTCCCCGGGTTCAGAATTCTTCCGTGACGTGCCTCACGATTTTGGCATCAAACCTCAAGACCTCGCTCCCAACTCAATTCTGAATTTGAGCCAATTCAAAGTGTTGTGTGACGTATATCTCCATATAGAGCCGTCTATTGGCTTCTTCCAAGAAATTTTCTATCTCAATCACCAGACGGAGTGCAAACGAGGATCGTGTGTAGAACTTGGAGAGTCACTATCCAAAGCAGGAGAATGTCAGCGTTCCCTGAAATAACACTGGCAAATCATCCTAAAGGTTGGCACATGACCTGGTTTTACTTCAAAGGTACTTCTCCAGAACAGTAGAGTCCTTTGCCAAGTTATAGACTGGACTGGCTTGATGCCTCAATAATCTTTTCGGGTTTTGCCTCTAAGGCAGAAAGGAAAGCTTTGGAACCACTATATACAAAAATAAATGCATTAATAGCTCACGACCTTACAGGGGTCGAATTGACCCGATGCTGGATGAGCTGGGGGATCCAACCCCTTAGCCTGAGAGGCTGTCTCATGAACGACTATACTGGTGAGCCGGAAGACGCTTTGCGTTTTTGTCAGGTTGACTTGACAAAGGCTGATCTCATAAAGGCCACCAAGAAGCTATTGGGCAAGACTCGAGATAAAATCGTCCTTGTGGGATTTCCCCCTTTCTTTTGTAGGTAACCTGGTGCCTCCAGTAAGTTGCCCTTTCATTTACACTATTTATATAAATCAGATTTTTTTGTTGTACTTAATGTGCCGACTTGTTGCTTTGTGCAGGAGAATTCTTAGTGGTGGAGAACTGGTCCTCAAAATCCTACTCCGCCTAGGGACGAGGAGTCAGAAGAAGAAGAGGAATTTGAGGTAGAAGAACTTGACTCTCTTGGCCGCCTTTTTAACGAACTTGCTGACACCACCTCATCTCGAGAAAATATTGGAACCACTAGAGCCGGCGAAACTGAGGTAAACCCCTCTTTTCAGACTTAGAACCACTTGTGCAAAGAAGAAAACAAAATGCGGTCTGTAAGGTACCATTTTCGCACCCAGAAGCTTTTTTAGAGAGAAACTTATCTTTGAAGAAAACACAGCATGAGGCCGTCTTGAAGAGGAAGACCCAGTCCAGCTCTGGGGGGTTGTCAGATGGTCGGTCATACCAGCCCTCCCCGCGCCGTGCGCGGACCCAAGAGAAAACAACTCGGTGTCATCTTGCCCGAGGGCGGTCATATTAAAATTCCTATTAGTTGCTCTGACCCGAACTATCAGACGACTTCGCCATGTTCTGATGAATCGTGTGCTAGCTAAATACCGCCTTTGAACCGCCTTTGAATATCAACTGTGGGTAAGTAATATTAAATTCTGCTATTTCACATCTCATTTTCCTTCCTTGCTGGCCCATTTTTTGTGTAAACTTAGGGTCAAGTCTTTGTCAAAAACGAAATTGGTGACTCCTCTGCTGTCATGACGGGAACTGAGGAGGAAATCCCTTATCATCACCTTGCGATTGGCAACCCAGAGATCCAAGTCAACCCGCCTTGTGAAGAAGAGCCATCTTACCAGGACAACCCGGTGAGCCCTGTTCGCGCATCCACTCCTGTTGTGGAGGAGGTAAATAAAGAAGCTTTAACGGATAACCCGGCTGCTTTGAAACCGGAGTCCAACACCCAAGATGATGTGGCTGTTACCGGTGAACACCACGATTCAGTTCCTGAAACTTCAACGGCCTTGGCAAAAATCATGCAAAAAATGAGTCGCCAAGTAAGGAGAAGGGGAAGGCCAGTCTTCAGTCCCTTGAAAATTTGGATGTAACTTCTCTGCATCATGGCTTCTTGACCCGGCTATCTGAGAGATGGTATGCTGAAATTGCTATGACCAATACTTTGAAGAGAAAGTATGAGGTATGTCCTATTGCTTGCTCCCTTTATATAGATGTATATATGTAGCCTCCAAGTCATAAGTAGAGAAAGTAGTGAAATGCTTGAGACTTGCTTTAATGAAACTTTGGATAAAAATCTGGTTTGACCCGTCTTCTGCAATATGCATCCGTAGCCCCCAAGGGTTGGGTCATTATGCAAATAATGAGCTAGAACTTATGTAGATATGTATCTTATGAAACTTAGCAATAGGTACCAGAAGGGCCAGCTCATCATTGTGTGATGGGACGGGTCTTCAGCTATATGTAGATGTAAAATGACAATGCATTAGCTCCCAAGTGCCATGTTGTGCTTCAAGCTACAAGGGACTTGATATAAAATAGGCCAGAATTGACTGATATAGCCCCCAAGTGTCGGGTCATTCGCCGGTAATGTCCCGGGACTTACAAATTTGAATAATGTAGCCCCTAGTGCGGGGTCGATCGCTTGTGGTGACTTGGGACTGCCAATAACGTGTTTGACTTGGGACTGCCAATAACGTGTTTGACTTTTTGAATGTTATATGCAGGATATGCTGAACCAGGCCGAGTCACAGGTGGTCCGCTTACAAAAAGATCTAAAAAGAAGCTTCGAGAAAAGGCAGAAAGCCTATCTCCAGATTTCCATAGATCCCTGCTTTCTGTTACAGATAATTTGGAAAAGACCGAAGCTACCTTTGAGGAAGAAAGAGCTGCCTTGCTGAAGTGAGCAGAAGAGGCCGAGTTAAATCTCAAGCCGGTGACCCAAGAATTACAAACATGTAAGGGTCAAATTACTGATATGTGCATAGCCATCTTTGGTAAGTATAACTTCTTCCTCGTAAGGCTTCAATTTTCCTGGGTTGAGGTCTTAGTCAGGTTACTGACAGAATGTTTTTGTGTCAATAGGCAAAAAACATCATAATGTGTTGGAACTCCTGCTTCTGAAGCTTAAGGCCATATACAAATATCTTGAGCAGCTATACGTAGGTGGTGCCAAGTGCATAATGGAGATCAAGAATACCAAGGCACCACCCTTCTACATCATGGACATACTTAATGAGCTCTCCACTATCCCAGAATGGATCAAGGAGGTGAAAAGGGCGGCTTCCCGTCAAGGGGCTATGTATTCTCTGATGCTTGGAAAATCGCATCACCCCAAGATGTAGCCGGCTCTACTAGCTGAAGGGTTCCTTGAATTCAACATAGATAACACACCTTTCACCGAAAAGGACTATCTGCGCTGTGTGAAGGAGACCAGGGTAACGACAACCAAGATCGTCGAAGAGATAGATTTAACAAAGTTTCCAGCCGGCTATTCTGAAGCCGGGAAACGCATGGAGCTGCCTAAGCCAAAGCCCATCGAGCTAATACCTCCACGTCAGCAATCCTTTGCCTCTGATGTCAGCACTTTAACTTCGATCAAGGAAGATATGATGTTTGAAGCTCTGTCACCAATCCAGCAGGTGGCAGACGACCCCCAACCTCGAGCAGGAGAGGCGGCCCCTGAAGGCCCAGAAGAGCCGGCATGGACTAACCCGTCCGCAACTTGCATTTAAGAAGGGCAAAGGAACGTCAACCCGAAGAGCTCCACTACTGGCTTGCAACAATAAACTTCGCCAGTTGTCATATTTGTTGGAAAAAACTTGTTGAAATCAGCACAAATGTGTCTTGTAATAGTTTTTGAGAAAAACTTCGTAATCTGATAATGACTTCATGCATCGAGCATGTTAACTTTTGAGCCGATGATAATCTGATGAGAGAGATATTCGGATCATGCCTGTTTGCTTAACCTGGTCTTATAGACTTGATGTTGTTGATTCAATCCTTGGTCATGGTTGTAGTGCAACCAGGCAAATATATATGTGGAGAAATCCATAAGTGTTGTATTGTAATACAAAACACAAGTTAAATTTCTCAAGACCTAGTGAAATTTATGTCCCTGCATTATTTGTGACGCGGTTTCATTTTCAACCTGGGACTATACTTATAAAAACCAGTACCAGCAAGGAAAAATGCATATATATATATATATATAGAATAAGTAATAAATGACATAAAAACAACTTAAATTATCAAGCCAGCTTTTGAGGCACGACATAAAAACCGGCTTTCCAGGCTTAATTCTGATTTGCTTCTGTGAAGCAGGCCTTGTAGCCTCTTATGGTTTATCCTAGCTCTCTGAAAGTTGACTCTTGATGACCCACAAGTATAGGGTATCAATCGTAGTCCTTTCAATAAGCAATAGTGTTAGAACCAATGAGGAGCAGAAGAAAATGACAAGCAATTTTCAGCAAGGTATTTTCTGCACACACTGAATTTATCGGTAACAGATAGTTTGATAGTAAGATAATTCGTAACTGGTAACAAGTAACAAGTGTAACAAAGGTGCAGAAAGGTGGCCCAATCCTTTTTGTAGCAAAGGATAAGCTTGGAGGAACTCTTATATAAAGCAAAGCGCTCCCAAGGACACATGGGAATTATTGTCAAGTTAGATTTCATCATGCTCATATGATTCATGTTTGTTACTTTGATAATTTGATATGTGGGTGGACCAGTGCTTGAGCGTTGTCCTTACTTGGACAAGCATCAATTAACCCCTCTCGCAAGCATCCACAACTACGAAAGAAGAATTAAGATAAATCTAACCATAGCATGAAACATGTGGATCCAATTTAGCCCCTTACGAAGCAACGCATAAACTAGGGTTTAAGCTTCTCTCACTCTAGGAACCCATCATCTACTTATTACATCCCAATGCCTTCTCTTGGGCCCAAATCATGGTGAACTTTCATGTAGTCGACATTCACATAACACTACTAGAGGAGAGACAACATGCATCTCATCAAAATATCGAACGAATACCAAATTCACATGCCTACTTATAACAAGACTTCTCCCATGTTCTCGGGAACAAACGTAACTACTCACAAAGCATGTTCATGTTCAAGATCAGAGGGGTAATAAATATCATTAAGTATCTGAACATATGATCTTCCACCAAATAAACCGACTAGCATCAAGTACAAGGAGTAATAAACACTACTAGCAACCCACATGTACGAATCTAAGGTTTTGAGGCAAAGATTGAATACAAGAGATGAACTAGGGTTTGAGAGGAGATGGTTCTGGTGAAGATGTTGATGAAGATTGATCCTCCCTGGATGTGAGGATCGTTGGTGATGATGTTGGCTTAAATTCCCCCCTCCCAGAGGGAAGTTTCCCTGGTAGAATCGCTCTGCCGGAGCCCTAGATTGCTCCTGCCTAGGTTCCGCCTCGAGACGCTGGCACTTCATCCCGAAAGCTCCCTTATGATTTTTTCTGGGTCAAAACCCTCCATATAGTAGAATATGGACACCGGCGGCTGGCTAGGGGGCCCACAAGCTTGGGGGCACGCCCTGGTGGTAGGGCGCGCCCCCAGGCTTGTGGCCACTTGGTGGGTCCCCATCTGTTGTTTCCTCGCCCAATATTTGTTATATATTCCAAGAAAATCTACGTAAAGTTTCAAGACATTTGGAGTTGTGCAGAATAGGTATCTCAAATTTTCTCCTTTCTGGTCTAGAATTCCAGCTGCGGGCATTCTCCCTCTTCATGTAAACCTTATAAAATAAGAGAGAAAAGGCATAAGAATTGTATCTTAAAGTGAAATAACAGCCCATAATGCAATAAATATCAACATAAAAACATGATGCAAAATGGACGTATCAACTCCCCCAAGCTTAGACCTTGCTTGTCCTCAAGCGAAAGCCGAAATCAATAATCATGTCACATGTTTAGAGATAGAGGTGTCGATAAAATAAAATACAGACATGAGGGCATCATGATCATCTTTAGAGCAGCAATATATTGTCATATAACTTCTTATGCTAAAGTGATAATTGGTTCAGAAGGTAAAGTATGAACCAACAACTTTATTGAAAGCTAACAAACCACGATCTAGGCCACTGAAGCAATTGCAATTTATCATAACACCGGAAAGAGTTAATGCAAGAACTTTTAATTAGCAAGTTCACATACTCAACCATCATTTTAATGTTTCATAATTCCTAACACTCATGTGATACCTATGAGATCAAAGCTTCAATCAGACACGTAGGAAGATAGGGGCTTTTAGTTTCTCCTTCCAACCATTTACCTCAAGGGTAACATCAACAATAATAATTTATGATCACCTACATCCGAGTGCGTATACATGCCTGGATCTTTCCCCAACACATAGTGCTTGCCGAAAAGAGAAAATATAAAAGGAAGGGTGAAGATCACCATGACTTATCTATATAGGTAGAGTGTGCAAGTAAAAGATAGGCCCTTCGCAGAGGGAAGCAGAGGTTTTCATGCGCTTTTTGGTTGGATGCAAGAAATCTTAATGAATGGAACGTCACTTTATATTGCCGCTTGTGATAGAGAACTTTATTATGCAGTCCGTCACTTTTATTTCTTCCCCATCACAAGTTCATATAAAGTTTATATTCGTCACACTAAAAGATCATACATATTTACAGAGCATTTTTTATTGCCCGCACCAATGACAACTTACTTGAAGGATCTTACTCAATCCACAGGTAGATATAGTGGACTCTCATGGTAAAACAGGGTTAAGGGTTCATGGATGCACATGTAGTATCTCTACTTAGTGTGGAAGTTTTTTGGCTAGCATAGGTTGAGAAGAAATCTCAACATGTTGGAGGATCCATGACATTATAAATTCTATTCGGATATAAGAGAACATAACACATTATGTTGTCTTCCTTGTCCAGCATCAACTTATTCACATATAATATTTTACTGAGTGCTCATAATCACAAAATATGTCCAAGATAGTGTATTTATATGTGGAACCTCTCTTTCTTTAGTACTTCCTATTAATTGCAACAATGACCAAAACTATGTTTGTCAACCTTCAACGAGTTTCATGTATCATACTTCTTATATGTCAAGTCATCACTCTCCCTAAGATTATTGTATAATCTTTTTATTTCTTTTATTCTATTTCCTATCAAAGATCTAAGCAAGAAAGAAAAGCCCTCAACTCAAAACTAATATTTGTTATATAACTCTCACACTCAATTATATAGATAGAATATAAAGCAAAAAGTCAAAGACTAGATAATACTAAAACTTTCATTCTACTAGATAACGATATAACCAAAATGACCGAACTAAGGTAATCGAAAAGATAAATATGTGATGGTGATATGATACCGGGTCACCTCCGCCAAGCTTGGCACAAGCCAAGGGGAGTTCCCATACCCGTGTACCGAAGTCTCCTTCTTCGGAGGTGGTGGTGATGAAGTTGATGATGTGGGAGGCTTGTCCTACGTCTTCCAAGGCATAGGCTCACCATCATAGAAGCATGAACGAGTCTCTGGAATCCTCAAATCTGTAGCCAAACTCATACTCTTAAATTTGTATTCATACTCACAGTTTTGGTTTTGTAGGTCATAGATTTGGGCTTGGAGAAGCTCAATTTTCTCATGAAGCTTGAAGATGGCCTCTCCAATACTATTGTTGTCCAACTTGTGATCACGTGTGAATTATGTAATCATGGAGTGGTTGGCGTTGAGTCTGTGTTCCACCATCCCATGGCACTTGAAGACCTCCTCCACCACTGCTTCGAGCCTGGCCTCCACGCTTTCTTCCTCCTTGGCCCTTAAACATCCCAAATCTGAAGCACCCCCTCACGCATCTCCATGGTTTGAGGATGATCATGATGCCTTCATGTCCGTATTTTATTTTGTTGACACCTCTATCTCTAAACATGTGGACATGATTATCGATTTCGGCTTTCGCTTGAGGACAAGCGAGGTCTAAGCTTGGGGGAGTTGATACGTCCATTTTTCATGTTGTTTTTATGTTGATATTTATTGCATTATGTACTATTATTTCACTTTATGATACAATTCTTATGCCTATTCTCCCTTATTTTACAAGATTTACATGAAGAGGGAGAATGTCGGGAGCTAGAATTCTGGACCGGAAAGGACCAAATCTGAGATACCTATTCTGCACAATTCCAAATGTCATGAAACTTTACGGAGAATTTTTTGGAATATATAAGAAATATTGGGCGAAGAAACAACAGAGGGGGACCCACCAGGTGGCCACAAGCCTAGGGCCCGCCCTAGAGCCCAGGATGCGCCCCTTGAGCTTGTGGGCCCCCTGGCTAGCCCCCGGTGCCCATCTTCTGTTACATGGAGGCTTTTGACCTAGAAAAATTAGAAGGAAGCTTTCGGAACAAAGCGCCGCCGTCTCGAGGTGGAACCTGGGTAGGAGCAATCTAGGGCTCCGACACAACGATTCTACTAGGGAAACTTCTCTCCGGGAGGGGAAATCAAAGCCATCATCATCACCAATGATCCTCTCATCGAGGGAGGGTCAATCTTCATCAATATCTTCACCAGTATCATCTCCTCTCAAAGCCTAGTTCATCTCTTGTATTCAATCTTTGCCTCAAATCCTCAGATTGGTACCTGTGGATTGCTAGTAGTGTTGATTACTCCTTGTAGTTGATCCTAGTTGGTTTATTTGGTGGAAGATCATATGTTTAGATCCTTAATGATATATATTACCCCTCCAACATGAACATGAACATGCTTTGTTAGTAGTTATGTTTGTTCCTGAGGACATGAGAAAAGTCTTGTTATAAGTAATCTTGTAAATTTGGTATTCATTCGATATTTTGATGAGATGTATGTTGTCTTTCCTCTCGTGGTGTTATGTGAATGCCGACTACATGACACTTCGCCATGATTTGGGCCTAGGTGAAGGCATTGGGAAGTAATAAGTAGATGATGGGTTGCTAGAGTGACAGAAGCTTAAAACCCTAGTGTATGTGTTGCTTTGTGAGGGATTGATTTGGATCCACATGTTTCGTGCTATGGTTAGATTTGTCTTAATTTTTTCTTTCGTAGTTGCGGATGCTTGAGAGAGGGGTTAATCATAAGCAGGAGGCTTGTCCAAGTAAGGACATCACCCAAGCACCGGTCCACGCACATATCAAATTATCAAAGTAACGAACGCGAATCATATGAGCATGATGAAAACTAACTTGACAATAATTCCCATGTGTCCTTGGGGCTTTATATAAGAGTCCACACAGGCTTATCCTTTGCTACAAAAATGATTCAGCCACCTTGCTGCACCTTTGCTACACTTTTTACTTGTTACCCGTTATGAATTATCTTACTACCAAACTATCTCTTACCGATATTTTCAGTGCCTCCAGATAATTCCTTCCTGAAAACCGCTTGTCATTTCCTTCTGCTCCTCGTTGGGTTCGACACTCTTACATATTGAAAGAAATAAGATTGAACCCCTATACTTGTGGCTCATCAAGACTCTTTTCTGGCACCATTGCCGGGGAGTGAAGCGCCTTTGGTGAGTGGAATTTGGTAAGGAAGAACTTATATTACGTGCTGAAATTTATTTTCACTTGTCACTATGGAAAATAATCCTTTGAGGTGCTTGTTCAGGGTATCTTCACCTCGACCGGAAGAACCTAGAGTTTCTCCTCAACCTACTGCACCTACTGAAAATATTTATTATGAAATTCCTTCGGGTATGATAGAGAAACTGCTAGCTAATCCTTATCCAGGAGAGGGAACACTACATCCGGATGTGCATCTAATCTATGTGGATGAAGTTTGTGGATTATTTAAGCTGGCAGGTTTACCCGGAGATGAAGTCAAGAAGAAGTTTTTTCCTTTATCTTTGAATGGAAATGCATTGACATGGTATAGGCTATGTGATGATATTGGGTATCGGAACTACAACCGATTGAAATTGGAATTTCATCAGAAGTTATCCTATGCATCTAGTTAATCGTGATCAGAATTATATATATAATTTTTGGCCTCATGAATGAGAAAGTATCGCTCAAGCTTGGGGGAGGATTAATTCAATGCTATATTCATGCCCCAATCATGAGCTCTCAAGATAAATCATTATTCAGAAATTTTTATGCTCGGCTTTCTCGTAATGATCAATCCATGCCCGATACTTCTTGTACTCGTTTTTTTATGAGGAAGACAATTGAATTCTGATGGGATCTTTTGGAAAGAAATAAGCGCAACTCTGAAGATTGGGAGCTCGATGAAGGTTAGGAGTCAGGTATAAACCTTGAGTTCGATTGTCTTATATCTTTTATGGATACTGATGCTTTTCGTGAGTTTAGCACCATGCATGGCATGACTCTGACATAGTAGCTTATTTTTGTGAATCATTTGCTACTCATGTTGATCTCCCTAAGGAGACGTGGTTTAAATATCATCCTCCCATTAAATTCAAAATAGTAGAACCCCTTGAAGCTAGAGAAGAAACCACCACTTATAATGTTGATCCTGTTATTCCTACTACTTATACTGAGAAACCACCTTTTCCTATTAGAGAAAAACCACTTGCTAAAGCTTCAGCTGTGGTTCGCACGAGTTATACTAGAACACCTACACCCCCTGAGAAAATTAAAGTTGAACCTAATGTTGCTATGGTTAAAGATCTCTAGGATGAAATATATATGGGCATGTTATTTATTTCTGTGATGAAGTGTTGGTGGGAAATGACACCTATGGGATCACTGGAATCCCTACTATGGTTGTGGGGCGCGGGATCGTGAGAAGAGCGGGACTAGTAGACAGCACAAAGGGGATTTACCCAGGTTCGGGCCGCAAAGATGTGTAGAACCCTATGATCCTGCTTTGGTGGATGTATTTAGTGTTCCTGAGCTCTTGAACTAGCTCAGGGTGCTGCTAGGTTCGAAAGAGACGAATCCTTCTCCAGTGTGCCATGGGCCTCCTTTTATAGGCGAAAGGGGCTGCCACAGTGGCACACAGGAGGTGGAAAGTGCTACAGTGTTGTGAGCTTATCGCTGGTATTACAGGACAAAGCGCATTTAATGCGAGGCTTAGGTGTCCCTTCACTTTATCGGGGACGGGAGCGAGGCCTGTCTCGTCCATTGCCGCCCCCTTGCTTTGACACGCGCCCTGGCCAGCAATGCATGCGGTGCCATGTAGGCAGGCAGGCAGCTGAGGTCGTGTGGTGGTGGAGCGTCCACGAAGGGCTGCATGTTGCCACGCATGTGCCTGCCAAGCTAGTTGGGTCGGCAGCTGCATGCGAACGGCGGCGGAGACTTGGCTGGCGTGGGCCTGGCAGTGGCCCTGTTGGCGCGCTTGGCGAGGGCCTTATCGGGTGGCCCGACAAGGGTCTTGCCGCGGCACGCCGTCATCCCCGGCAAGGGCCTTGCCGGGGGTCTCGTGGGCTTCCTTGGTAAGAACCCTGCCGAGGATTGTTGCCTTCCTATCCTCATTTGATCTTGACTATTCTTTATCTTCACAAAGATCTGCATGCCACCATGGAGGTGCCTCCCGAGCCCTGTCCCAATGCGTTTGTTTAGTGTTGGTGGGCTCGAAGGTGGCTCGCTCAGCTGGTGTGGGCGAGCTGCCCCGACATGGGTCTTGCCGGGGCCGCTGAGGTTGCCCCGGCAAGGGTCCTTGCCAGGGAAACCTGCTTCGTCCATCTGATCTTTGTGGCCTTGGTCCTTGTCCTTGCTTTGTTTGTCTTGTGCCTTCGTCTTCTCTCCGGCTTCCCTTTCCTGCCCTGTTATGCATGGCCGTGGCGGGTGGCTCTGACTGCCCGTGCACAAGTAAAGGAGTCAAAAGCAGAGCTCCTACTTTTGTACACCGATAGGAGCCCCCGGGACTGGGCCATACATAAGCGCAGCATGTTGTTGGGCCAGGCCCAGAACGGTGCGCGGGCAGTTGGGGTGGATTTTTACCGCAGTAACTATTCTGTCAGCTGCGCTTCCCCCACAACCTGCCTTGGACGCGCGTTGTGGGGGAGCGTGCGTGACGTGGGAGGCATGCGTGGGATAGCGTCCGCACGCATGCGTTGTATCGCAGTTAATGGGAAAGGAGGCGGCCCGTGCCTTCCCCATAAAAAGGAATAACCATGGGTGCACCGCTCACTTTACCCTTCCCCTGCGCCTCCCCCAATCTTGAAACTGCTGCCCCCTTTCTTCCTTCTCGAGCCCCCTGCTTTCGTCCATCGTCGATGCGCTTCCGCCATCCCCTACCCTCTGCTTCTCGCAGCCATAATGGCGCCCAAATCCACCAAAGGAAAAGGGACAACCAAAGATGTCAGGGCGGCGGAGCCGTCGGAGAGCGAGCTGGTGGTGCGACGGGCGCAGT
>NC_041389.1:417262536-417277388 GCF_002162155.2 Triticum dicoccoides | reverse complement strand
CACACGCGTTGTCCGTGTCAGCGCCGGTCCTGCCCCAAATCGGTATCCCTTCTTTGTCGACTACTTCTCTTGTGGGCTTTGTCCCCCGTTATCTGATTTTTTCAAGGACATTATGCACACCTTCGGCTTCCGCCTCCTGGATTTTACTCCGAATGCCGTGGCGTGCATGGCCCTTTTCGCACACCTCTGCGAGGGCTTTGCCGGGGTGCATTCCAACACAGCGCTCTTCCGCCATTACTTCTTCCCTCAGATCCAAAAGGGAGGCGCCATTACCGGCAGCGTTGCTTGGATCCCGAGGGACAAGGGAGCATACCTGGAGGGCGCCATGAAGGAGAGGTGGGACGAGTGGCGGGGCCGGTGGTGCTGGATCAAGGAGGAGAACCCGCTAGCGTTTTGCGAGGTCCGCCGGGTGGCGCCGGTTCGTGGAAAGGACTGGGGCAACGTCTACGCCGATGATGAGAAGCTCACGATTGCCACCACCAGGATTCTCCGGCTTACCCGGGCAGTGCTCACCCTTGAGATGATCGGGGCGTACTTCATCCGCCACCAAAACGCTCCTCTACATGAAAAGGGGAGGCCGACATGGCTTTTTGTGAATGCTGTTGGCATCATGAGGCTCCGCCCTGGCCTCGACCAGAATCTGACGGTGCTGAGGCACGCCCATCTCTGCCAGCGGATTTTCCAGCTCGAGGTCAATGAAGAGGGCGAGGTCGAGCGGTCCGGCAAGGCTGCAAGGGCTGCTGCGAAGGCCGGCAAGGTGGACAAGGAGCCTTTCTTCAAGTTGCCGGCAGGAGTGGTCCCGCTTAGTAACAATTCTCGCCGGTCAGAGATCATCGCCATGATGCCGCTTTTCAACGCGCATGGCCTTGACCCGAGCTGGGTCGCGCCTGACGAGCTCAAGGTGCAGGAGTTCTTCGACACCTTGCACGAGGCGCACATCGCCGTCGAGCCGCGGCTTGTCCAGGACACTTCTCAGGAGGAGCTGGACTACATCGGCGCCAGGGTGCGGGAGTCAAGGCTCACCGCGGAGCCGGCAAAGCTTGCCGAGGAGGCCGGCAATGCTGGTGGCACGGTGGACAGGGCTGCGGTGGAAGTGGAGGAGGAGGATCTTACCCGGTGGGCAGCAGCCGCTAGGGAGGCCAGTGGCGCTAGCGCCAGGGCCCCCCTCGTCGAGGATGCCGTCGACGGGTCTTCGGAGGAGGACGAAGGGGAAAAGATCGCGGCCTCCGACCCGCCTGCCGCTGGGAGAGGGCGAGTCCTGCGGCGGGCCGCCTTCGGCGAGCCGGTTCGTCCAGGCCAGGGCGTGCAGCTGCGACTGACTCAAGGCGCGTCAGCACGCCAGATGAGGGCCGCGGTGACGAGAAAGGGGGCGGAGGCCGTGGCGGCGAGGGGGAAGGCATTTGCTTCCTTATCGTCCAGGCGTGCCCAGATGCCACCGCCCTCCCTGCCGCTGGCAGATGTTGGCGCGGGGTTTGCCTTCGACTTTGGGCCTTTCAGCCCGGAGAGAGACTTTGGGCCTCTAAACCCAGAGAGAAAAAGGAAAGAAACGGAGGAGGATGAGGAAGAAAATGAAGAGTAAGCTTCTGCTTTCCTCCCTCATTCCTTACAGTTCCCCTGACGGCGTTGCTGACTTGTTTTCATCTTGCAGGGATGTGGAGACACTGTCCCAGAAGATAAATAGGGCCAAGATTTCGGTGAGTGGCCAGCCCCCGTCAGTCACCTCCGGCACGTCACTGGTGGTGTCGAGCAGCTCGGACAGCAGCCCCTGGCCCAGCCCCCAGCATGAGTCCATCACCCACCCTCTATCAACATGCATCATGTGTGATGCTTCAGTGTTAACCATGCCATGGATGCAGGAGGGAGTAGCACCAAGGGGAGCCACAGAGGGCTTCTCCGATTGTGCCGCCTCCGTCAACCACACCGCCCCAAGGGGCGTCCCCGGCAAGAGCACCAAGCACCAAGGCCATGCACACGGAGGAGGGGGAGGAGAACGCAGGCGTCGGTGGCTTTGCCTCGACGCCGGACCTTGGCGGAGAAGGGGCTTCCGCCTCTCGGCCTAGCGCGGGTAAGCCATTTGTTCTCCGTCTCCACATGCACCTTTTCTTCTTTTTTATTGGCTCTGATATTGGCTTTTGTCTTGTTTCCTTCTTGGCATCCAGATTTCTCCTCGACGGACCCAGAGGTGTTGACACCATGCTCAAGGACGTCGTCGAGGATGCCGCAACGCAGGCCGAGAATATTGCCATCGAGGAGAGTGCTAAGGGCGCTGCTGAAGACGCCGCCAAGGGGCCCGCTGAAGAGCCCGGCAAGGGGCCTATCGAGGAGCCCGGCAAGGGGCATGCCGAGGAGGTGGTGTCGACGACCAGCCCTCCTCCTCTGCTGCCTCCGGCTCCGGCAAGTACTTGAGGGTGAGTGAGGACCTCTTCGTCCATCTCCC
This sequence comes from Triticum dicoccoides, assembly GCF_002162155.2. NCBI lineage: Eukaryota > Viridiplantae > Streptophyta > Magnoliopsida > Poales > Poaceae > Triticum > Triticum dicoccoides. The sequence continues at coordinate 417,274,951 of NC_041389.1, read as the reverse complement.
AGGCGCGTCGAGCTCCAGGGCTCCGATCAAGGGGGAGATGCTTGATGGCGAGGTGCTTGCTACCACCGGGCTTGAAGTTGTCGACGAGCCGAGTGTTGACGGTGATGGTTCCCAGGAAGAGCGGCTGCTCCAGGACATGGGCACCAGCTTTCAGAAGCTCCAAGCTCTCCACCTCCCTTGCCTGGAGAAGGCCAAGTCCAAGGCGGCGGTGGTGGAGAAAGTGGAGGCGGACTTCGAAGGGCGCATTGCCGAGGCGCAAGATTGGTGCCGCCAGGCTCACGACGAGCTGAAGGCCGCCCAGAGCGAGCTAGCCAAACGCGACATGTAGCTCACCATGAAGCTGGCCGACATTGAGAAGGCCCAAGAGACGACGAAGAACTTGGCCTACGAAGCCGAAGCCGCCCGGACCCGGCACGAGGCCACACTGAAATCCCAGGAAGAGGACCTTGCCGCGTGCGAGGAGAAGCTTGCCGCCACGCTTTGCGGCAAGGATGAAGAGGTGGGCAAACTCGTCGTGCAGCAGACCCAAGAGCTAGAGCCGAGGCATCAGGAAGCACTCAATGCCCAGGCTCAAGTCTACGCCGGCAGGGTGAAGGAGCTGGAGGGGCAAATTTTGAAGCTGGCCCAGGAGAGGGACACGCTCAATGGCGCCCTGGTGGATGCGCAAGGCACGATCATCAGCAAGGCCGGAGAGCTCTCCGATGCAAACAACTCCATCAGAGACCTCCAGCTGAAGCTGGGGGATCTCGAAAAGATGTTGTCGGAGGCCAGGGCCCGATAAGATATCCTGACCAAGGACCTGGCGACGGAGAAGCAGTTGCGGATGAACGAGACCAAGTGGCGGGCGAGAAGCACTGGCTCAAACGCCTTGCCGTAGTTGTGAACTCGGCCGCCAATCAGCTGGCCATTATGGGGATGACGGACAGTAGGTACGCCCCAGAGGCGAACCTAAGCCCCAATGCCAACCTGACCATGTACTTTGAGAAGGTCGTCGGTGCCCTGGGGCGGCTTCATTCCAATCGGGCGGCCTCCCTGGCCAAAGAATCCCGGATACTCTGCCGGGGGACCATGACCAGGGTGCTCACCAAGATTGCGCACTGGCACCCAAACCTCGACTTCGGAGTTGTGCTGAAGAGCTTGCCGGAGGATGCCGACATCACGACACTCAATGAGCGTATCCAGCCCATCATCAGCTGCATCAACAAAATCAAGAGGTTGGAGGGCCAGCGCCGGGACTAGGCACCCTGTTCTTCATCGCCGCTGCGGGTTCATGAGAAAGACCATGCTATCTTTAGTTAGAACCGCGACGGCAATTTGTGTAATATAACTCTGCAGTGCTCCTGAAATTATGCATGTTATTTTCCTGTTCGATTTTCCTTTGTATGTCCACCCCACGTCGACCGGGTTGTATTGCGGGCACGTAAACCCAGGGCGGCATTTTGAGGATGGATCCTCATTAGCCTGCAAGGTGTGCTTGTTGCCTGGCAAAGCATCTTACCGCCCTTGGCGCGGCCGCTCGATCTGTCGAGCTTGACTCGAGTCAGAACCGAGAGCGTTGCTGATGGAGAAAGGCTACCCTGCAGCTCTCAACGCGGCCGCTCGAACTATTGAGCGGACTCGAAACAGAACAAGGGCGCTGCCGATCGCAGGAGGGCCCCTCTGCGTACAGGCTCTCCATACATAGGCCGAACCGTCGAGGATAATAACCTTATATCTAAGGGAAAAAACTTAAAATTCAGCATGACTTAGCTCTCTCATCGCCGCCTCGGCGTCCTTCGCGCCAACAAGCAGCGCCGCCCTCTTGGCCGCCTTCTCTGCAGGAGCTGTGGCGATGATGAACTGCTAGGCCAACTGCTAGACCAGATCCTCACAATCTGGGCGCCCCCTACCCGGCGCGCCAAAGATGTCGGTGGGAAACGACACCTATGGGATCACTGGAATCCCTACTATAGTTGCGGGGCGCGGGATCGTGAGAAGAGCGGGACTAGTAGACAACACAAAGGGAATTTACCCAGGTTCGGGCCGCAAAGATGCGTAAGACCCTACGATCTTGCTTTGGTGGATGTATTTAGTGTTCTTGAGATCTTGAACTAGCTGTGGGTGCTTCTAGGTTCGAAAGAGCCGAATCCTTCTCCAGTGCGCCATGGGCCTCCTTTTATAGGCCAAAGGGGCTGCCACAGTGGCACACAGGAGGTTGTTGGGGATATAACTACTGAGTATAAACCTCCCAGGAGGGGGCCGGTTCACACTCAACCATATTGAAGCCCACGAAGACCCGGAAGGTGGCGCTTTACTATGAAGCTTAGAGGCCCAGAGCCCAAAGGCGGATTAGGGCCCATAGTGGTAAGCCGCCATAGTCATATAGCTTGTATTGTAAGATAAGGAAAGGAGAGACCGAGCCGAACACTTATATGAGTCGGCCTCGGGACTCTGTAAACCGGCTGGGCGTTAACCCGTGTATATAAGGGGACGACCCGGTGGCGGTTCAGGGACAAGAAAACAACAACTCGAGACTCAGGCAAGCGGATTGCACTCCCTGATCATCGAAACCCAATCAATCCCATCACAACTAGACGTAGGCTTTTACCTTCATCGAAGGGGCCGAACTAGTATAAAACTCCCGTGTCCCTTGTCTGGTTTAACCCCTTCAAGCTAACCCGTTGCAATGGCTCCACGACTAAGTCCTTTCACAAGGACATCTGACGTGATAATTCCACGATAGCTGGCGCCCACCGTGGGGCTATCGCACGATGGTGTCGAGTTCTTGAAGGGCTGCTCTGAAGGACTTAAGGGGTACATGATCGGCCGGATGACCAAAAGTCGTCGTGGCAAGCTCTACATCGACGACAAAGGATGGGGCCCCGAAGCCGGCTCAATCGAGTACGGGTACCGGGTTCGCTTCGGCGGAATTCATGTCTTCATTGGCAAGATAGGTGAACCGGGCCCTGAGCCGGACACCTGCACCGACCTCGTTGAGACGGCTCAGCGTGCGAGTCCAGCCCGGGTTTCGCCCGCCGTGAAGCATTCGTTCATAGGATGTGTCCATGGGATCGGATCTGAATCGGTGTCTGAGGACGAGATGGCGGTATACTCCAACGGCGAATCATCCACTGGTAAAACTGAGTCCTTGTACCAGATTCAAGACGGCATGCCCGAGGGGTATTCCGATGGCAACAGTATTCCGGATCTCCTTGAAGCACCGAGCCGGGTTGCTATTTACATGGCCGGCACACAACCCGTTTTGCAGTCCTCATCTACCGCGGCAATAGATACCGGATCAGCGGCCGGGGCAGGTACTTCGGCGCGCCGGCCGGTGCAGGTTCTCGCTGGTTTAATGGATGCTTGGGAGACCTTGTTAACTGCGACAGTTACCCCGGAAACACGAAATCAGCATGATGCAGAGGTTTGCAAGACTGAAAGAGCAAATTGCGCAGGCTAAGGAGGACTTGGTGGCTGAGGACAATAGGATGGCCGAGGAACATGCCGCTTTGAATGCTCAATCATAGCAGATACAAGCACAGAATTACCGACTCATGTTAGATCGGACTGCGTCACAGGATGTGATGCGAAGGAAATATCGGTCACGATTGCCGTCGGTTTACGAAGGGGTAAATCTCTTTCAGACACCAGGCGCTGGGCCGAGCAATCCGGCGGCTGCAAACCGAGCCGAGGCGCCTAGGATCGCCCCGGATCAGCCACAAGCAATGGAGTTACCCCGACGGACGGTTAACCCGCCACAGTATATGCCTACGCCGCCGGGTCACTTTTCGAGCCCCCTGGATAACATGATTGTTGCGGCCTCACACCTGGCCGCCATCCCGATGGAAGGTGATTCAATAGAGGCAGTTCATACAAGGCGAGCAAGAGACCTCCTTCAAACCGCCGTAATGCAGCAGCAGGCTTATTCATGCAGTCGGGATAGAATTCATTCAACTCCTCGTCCAAGCCCAAGCTATAGCAGGCGGATGGACGAACCGGAAGTATCTAGCAGCGTGTGGCGTCGCAATGCTCAGGAAGTAGTGGATCATGGCAGGGCACGAAGGGATGGTGTTTTGGGTCGTCATCAACCCACCCCGGTTCAGCCAGCAGTATCGGTTGACAGAGGCACCGGGCTTGCTTTCAGTTCTTGGGGAGTGCCGTGCCTCATTCCGGCCCTCCGTAACGTGCGTCTGCCCAAGGATTTCAAGGGTCCGCGCAAGGTGCCTAATTACACGGCGGATCAGCCGCCTGAGGCATGGGTCGAGACTTACGAGATGGCAATGGAGATGCTGGATGTAGATGAGGCAGCTTGTGCAAAATACTTCACGATGATGTTGGAAGGAACAGCCCGTACCTGGTTGAAGAATCTGCCGGCTACTCCATCGAGTCATGGGATCAGTTGAAGGCCCGGTTTATAGCCAATTTTAAGGATACGTGCAAACAGCCCATGTCCATTGTAGATCTGGATGCTTGTGTTCAGGGCGAGAACGAGTCCACAACTCATTGGGTGCGCCGAGTCTCAGAAGTTTTGCACTCGGCCGACCGAATTAACGCCGGCCAAGCGATTATCACGCTGGAGCGTAATTGCTGGTTTAAGTCACTGAAGGAGAAGTTGGGACGAATCAAATGTCACTGCAACGACCTGGGAACCCTCATGGCAGCCTTGGTAAAAGATGCCAATTCTGATAATACCAAGGATCCCGATTCTGATAATGAGAAACCGGAGAAGGGAAAGATGAATGGCGGTGTGAAGGGACAGCAGCACAACCAGGGAGGCCATGGGAATAATGGTAAGCGTAAAGCGGATTCAGATTTTGTGGCTAATGCTAATGTGCAGCGTCGTAAAGGTAAACTGCCCCAGCGTGGTGGATCGATGAATCTGGAGCGCTTGTTGAATCAGCCCTGTCCAAAGCACGGAACCAAAGAAGCCCCCGCAACTCATCTCTGGAAGGATTGCAATATTATGAGGCAATTCAAAGACTCTGATCTCTTCCGATATGATCAGGGCCCATCGGGCGGTTTAGGTCCAGGTTTTTATGGTGGCGGCGGTTCAGGCTCTGGATTTCAAAACAATCAGAATAACCAGAACAACCAAAGCGGTAATAACCAGCAGGGTAATCAAGGGAATCAACAGCAGTCAGGTTACCAGAGTAACCCGAAGCAGCTGAATGGTGGACAATATCATGTATTCACCACTAGTCTGTGCAAGCGAGATCTGAAGCTGCATAAGAGGGCAGTTAATGCGGTTGAACCGGCAGTTCCACGCTATCTGTGCTGGTCGGAACAACCTATCGTGTGGAGTAGGGAGGATCATCCGCCCCGGGTTGACAATCCGGGTCAGCTAGCTCTGGTGGTGGCACCTCAGGTGGGAGGTTACAAGTTCACCAAAGTACTTATGGATGGAGGAAGCAGTATTAATATTCTGTATTATGAGACATTCCGTCGCATGGGGCTGACTGATAAGAATCTTAAATCGTCCAATACTGTTTTTCATGGTGTAGTACCAAGAAAGTCGGCGTATCCAGTGGGCAAGATTGCTTTGGAAGTTGTGTTTGGAGATGAGCATGATTCTCGGTCTAAGACATTGCCTTTCGAGGTGGTAAGAATCCAGAGCCCGTATCACGCACTATTTGGGCGACCGGCTTATGCAAAATTCATGGCGAGGCCATGTTATATTTACTTGCAGCTCAAGATGCCGGGTCACAAAGGAACCATCACAGTTCATGGAAGTCAGAAAATCACTTTGGATTGCGAAGAGAGTGATGTGGCTTACGCTGAGTCTGTTTGTGCTACAGAGGAGTTAAAATTTTACAAGGAAAATGTTGATCCGGCAGATATGACCCCTCTGAAGAAGCCCACCACTAAGCACGACCCAACCCTGCACTTCAAACCGGCGGATGACACGAAGCTTTTTGACTTTGTACCTGGCAATTCGTCCAAACAGTTCAGCATCAGCACCAATCTGGATCCAAAATAGGAAAGCGCGCTCATCAAGTTCATCCATGAGAACCGAGACATCTTTGCTTGGAAGCCTTCTGACATGCCAGGTGTACCGAGGGAACTCGCTGAGCACACCCTTAACATTGATCCGAAGTTTAAACCAGTCAAGCAATTCCTTCGTCGCTTTAATGAAGAGAGACGCAAGGCAATTGGGGAGGAGGTAGCCCGGCTGTTGGCGGCTGGGTTTATCGTTGAAGTTTTTCATCCTGAATGGTTGGCTAATTCGGTGCTGGTTCTTAAGAAAAACAGTACTTGGCGCATGTGTGTGGATTACACGGACTTAAATAAGGCTTGCCCAACTGATCCTTTTGCTCTCCCGCGTATTGATCAAATCATTGATGCGACGGTGGGTTGTGAGCGCCTGAGTTTTTTGGATGCTTACTCAGGGTACCATCAGATCAAAATGGCAGTTAAGGACCAGGAGAAAACAACCTTCATCACTCCCTTTGGAGCCTTCTGCTATGTTTCTATGCCCTTTGGGCTCAAGAGTGCTCAAGCAACCTATCAACGTTGTGTGCAAAATTGTCTTCACACGCAGATTGGGCGTAACGTTCATGCCTATGTGGATGACATTGTGGTGAAATCCAGGAAAAAGGAGACATTGATAGCTGATCTCAAGGAGACGTTTGACAACCTCTGGGTTTACAAAATGATGCTTAATCCGGATAAGTGTGTCTTTGGTGTTTCGGCAGGCAAGCTGCTCGGTTTTCTGATGTCTAACAGGGGCATTGAGGCTAATCCGGAAAAGATCAAGGCAATCACATCCTTGGCCAAACCAACATGTATCAATGATGTTCAGCGTCTCGCAGGCCGGATCGCAGCTCTCAGCCGGTTCATCAGTCATTTGGGTGAGAAGGCCATTCCCTTGTATCAGATGCTGAAGAAAACGGATAATTTCGTCTGGAGTGATGCAGCCAATGCGGCCTTTGAGGAGTTAAAGCGGCAATTGGTTGAAACGCCAGTTCTGGCAGCCCCAGTTGATCATGAGCCTTTACTATTATATGTGGCTGCTAATGCCCGAGCAGTCAGTGTGGCTATCATTGTAGAGCATAAAGAGTCTGGGAAGGAATATCCGGTTCAACGTCTAGTGTATTACATCAGTGAAGTCCTGATCGAGTCAAAGCAACGCTATCCACATTGGCAAAAGTTGGTGTATGGGGTTTTTATGGCCAGTCGGAAACTCAAGCAATATTTTCAAGGTCACCCCATCACAGTGGTTAGTTCGGCTCCCTTGGGTGATATCATCCAAAATAGAGAAGCAACTGGCCGGGTTGCAAAGTGGGCAATTGAGCTTGGTCCGCATGGTTTGAAGTATGTGCCTCGCACAGCCATTAAGTCGCAGGCTCTTGTGGACTTTATCAATGACTGGACCGAGTTACAAGCACCGGAAGAGAAATCGGATAATACGTACTGGACCATTCATTTCGATGGATCAAGCCAGTTGGAAGGCTCGGGGGCTGGAGTTGTCCTTACTTCCCCCCGAGGTGATAAAATTTGCTACGTCCTCCGCTTGATGTTTTCTTGTACTAACAATGCAACTGAATATGAAGCCCTACTTCATGGTCTCCGCGTGGCTAAGGAGATGAACTTAACTCGAGTTCGTTGCTTCGGCGATTCTGATCTTGTGGCTCAGCAAGTTTCTGGTACTTGGGATTCTAAGGATCCACTCATGGCGGCTTACAGGCATGAGGTAGATATGGTGGCGGGTCACTTCAAAGGTTACCAGGTTGAGCATATTGATCGGCGCAAAAATGAAGCAGCAGACGCTTTGAGCCGACTTGGATCTCAGCGTAAACCGGTACCTCCTAACACCTTTCTGGATATATTGCATAACCCGTCTGTTAAATTGCCTACAGAAGCGGATCTGGCTGTTCCTGATCGGAGGCGCAGCTGGTGGCTGCTTTACACGTTGTGCCGGATTGGACGATTCCATATCTGGCATATATGAACCGGGGTGAGCTACCAAATGATCAAGTCCTGGCCCGACAGATAGTCCGGCGTTCTAAATCCATGGTTATCCACAATGGCGAGTTACACCGCTGTAGCGTTTCAGGCGTATTTCAGCGTTGTGTTTCTCCAAAAGAAGGCCAAGCGATTCTCCGGGAAATTCATGAAGGGGATTGTGGTCATCACGCCGGTTCAAAGTCCCTGGTTGCAAAAGCTTTTCGTCATGGGTTTTACTGGCTGATAGCTCATGCTGATGCGGAGGATCTGGTAAAGCGATGTGATGCTTGTCAAAAAAATTCCCGCAGAGCTCATGTTCCGGCTCAGGAGCTACGGATGATTCCAATCACTTGGCCTTTTGCTACTTGGGGGCTTGATATGGTGGGGCCTTTTAAGTGTTCTCGAGACAAGAAAACCCACCTGTTGGTGGCAGTTGATAAATTCACCAAGTGGGTTGAAGCGGAGCCTGTCAGCAACTGTGATGCAGTGACGGCGGTTCAATTTCTCAAAAAGATTATTTTCCGCTTTGGTTATCCACACATCATTATCACGGATAATGGTACTAACCTCTCCGAAGGTGAGATGGAGGATTTCTGTCAAAGAGAGCATATCCGGCTTGATCTAGCATCTGTAGCGCACCCTCAATCCAACGGTCAAGCAGAGCGAGCTAATCAAGAAATCTTAAAGGGTCTTAAACCCCGGCTCATGATTCCATTGAAACGGACGTCGGGTTGTTGGGTGGAAGAATTACCTTATGTGTTGTGGAGTATCAACACCACCCCCAATCGATCAACAAGATATACGCCTTTCTTCATGGTCTACGGAGCAGAGGCGGTTCTCCTAAGTGATATACATCATGATTCCCCCCGGGTTGCTAATTATGTCGAAGCGGACAATGAGCAAGCTCGCCAAGAGGCACTAGATTTACTAGATGAGAAGTGGGATATGGCTTTGGCACGCTCGGCGGTTTATCAACAAGACCTGCGGCGCTATCACAGCCGTCGGGTTAGAACAAGAGCCTTTCAAGAAGGTGACTTGGTGCTCCGGCTTATCCAGGATCAGACCGGTATACACAAGTTATCCCCGCCTTGGGAAGGACCCTTTGTGGTCAGTAAGAATCTGCACAACGGATCATACTACCTCATTAACGTTCGAGATGACTCACGCAAATCTGAGGAGGAGACCCGGCGGCCCTGGAACATAGCTCTCCTCAGGCCTTACTACACTTGAGCCATAGGCTCTCTTTTATGTACATATTTTGACGATGTATATATTATCATCAATAAATAAATCAGCATCCTTGCTTCAAAGCGGGGCCTCTGCTGTTTTTTTCTCAAACATTCTTTGAGTTACATGGGGGCTTCAGCTGACCAAGCAAAGTATTATCCCTTGAACCGGCTATCACGCTACAGAGCTTGGGAGCTTCACACCCAAAGGGACAAAGAGAGTTTCGATGCTATGCACAACTCCAACATAGGCACCTAATGAGCACCGCTCATCATGTTACTTGGGGGCTCCTTGGTCCAATACCAAGAAGTCTGAATGGACTCTTGTAGCTGGGTATCGACCCACGGCTTGGAAGCCTGGTATAGTTACCTAAAACCCCGGGTTAACCTGCCTTCATCAAGTAACACACTCCTATCCAGGTCATCCTGGCACGGCCCTCCGAACGTTTGACAGTTACTCTCCTTGAGACCCTGAACTTGTCAAAATTAAAACGGTGATTGGCTAGTTGGAGGTCTATCTTAAAAGGCTTTGTTAAATGGTTCAACTCAGTGGCCTGGCAGCCCACAAAAAGCCTCGCATTTGGGCCTGGCAGCCCCCAAAAAGCCTCGACTACACGATTTTCATTTGAACTTTGGCTGAATTTTAAACCAATTTTTTGGCTTGTTCAACCGTCTTCTAAGACCGGCATTTCTTAAACCAGCTTGGTTTGCAACTTTACATTGATAGACCTTTATTTTAAACCGGAGTTTTCTTAACCCGGCTTGGCATTGATTTCCTGTGAACGGCCCGGATCGTCTGGCGTGAATCATCACCCGGCATGACTTAATCTACAACATCAGAAAATGATGGCGATACAAATACTTCAGATTTGGGGTTTTCACCCTTATCGCAATTCAAGTTGGCTCGCCAACTAGCCAGGGATCTTGTAGTACCGGTATGTATAAATTCATATTATTATGATTTGATTATTAATCCGGCATATTTTGGGCATTATGACCCGTCCGGCAGTAAACCGCCAGGACCCTTTGTCTTTTTATGCATACAGGAAATGCATATTATGATACTTGGAACAAAAATTGATATTGATATGGCGGATCAACGCAAAATATCTCTTGCACGATGGCAGCAGATCAACATAAGTTTCTTGCCATCCTATTACACGGCACTCCAAGGCCCAAAATATGGAAATGTTCATTGATCGTTCCTGATGTACCAACCGCCTGGACGGATTAAGCTTCATCACCAGGTTGACGTGAGGTAGATGGATCATCTGGCGTCGGTTCAACCTCCTCTTCATCCACTGACTGGAAGTCATTGGTGGTCCAGTCAATCCGGGTTAAGGCCTGAAAGACAGCCTCTTCACTTATAAGCTCAGCCGGATCAACGTCAGGAGTGTAAGTATGCTTACAGATTGGTGGAATGAGGCTCTGCACTTCAAGAATCACAGCTTCAACCCGTTTGTTGTCTGCATCATAGAACGATCGGTGAACCGTCAGGTTCGCCTCTTCGGCTAGTTGACTCGCCAAAGGACGCATCTCCCTTGTTACCCGTTTCAGGGCGTCATTGTCAAATTCTTCGCCATTTTCTTGGGCACTGGGGAAGCCTTTGGATATATCAGCCGGGTCAAGGTCAGCTATCCATGCCTTGGCTCGAGTCAGCGCCAGCAAAGCTCCGGCCCGAGCAGCGGATCGCTTCAGCTCTTCTATTTGCGCTGGCGCCATTGAAAGACGATCCAACGTATCTTTGATAAGTGTTGGTGCCGCATTATCATATGAAGTTGCGCATATAACCCGTTGAGCGCCGGTATACAGCTCCTCAATCAGTGTATATGCCGCTTTAAGCTTCTTCCGCATGTCAGAACCCAGGTGAGCGATGCGATTTCCTATATCAGTTCAAGAAATACATGTTAAACCGAAGAAAGTTCAAAGGGATACAATTTTGGCAACCACTACTTACCAAATATGGCACATGTCATGGCATTGATTTGGCGCTTCAGTCCATATAATTCTTCTGCCACCGGTTTAAGAGCCGATTCAGCAGTCTCCGTCCGCTTCACCAGCCCGGCCTTCTCGCTGTCCCAGTTGGCCTGCTCAGATTTAAAATATTCTTTAAGTTGCTCCATGGTGGTCAAAGCGGTTCGCAGCTCATCCTTGGCCTTGGTGGTTTCTGCTTGTTGGGTCTCAAGGTTTGCTCGAAGATCAGCAATTTGTGAGGTTTGTTGATTTATTTCACTCTGCAACAGTAAGAGAGCATGTTAATATCTTTGTTCAAAGTCCCAAGCATATAACCAGTTATACACTCAGCACTTGGGGGCTAATGCGGATCGTTTTTTATGCGGATACTTCAAGTCCCAAGGATTAATACAAGTTTTAATCATGGCACTTGGGGCTAATGTGTATTTGATCAAGACAAAGAACAGTTCACAAGGTACAGCATGAAGAATATAAAGTACCGGTCTGACTTTCTCAAGACAAACCGGCCCTTGGGGGCTACAATGCAATGAAGGTGCAGAAATTCTAAAGTGCAATGTTTACCTCATAATGTTCCTTCATTAGATTTACTAAACCGGCTTCATAATCACGGCTTGTATACAGCCGGTTCAGAAAGCCGGAATGAAGGTCTTGAGCAGAGAGATCGGTATAAGCAGACAAATCAGTCTTACCCTTCCCTTTGTTCACGGCAGCAAATTCATCTTTAGCAGTATGCTTTGACAGAGCAACCGGATTACCAGGGGCGGTATATGCAGTGCCTGTAACAACAACATCATCATCCTTGGCCGGGCTGGAATAGTCAAGGTTCTGAATAGGGCTTGGCGGTTTGTTGGCTGGACTTGGCGGATCAGCAATTGAGTCCCGTTGTTCCATTACCGGGCTCGGGGGAGCACGAGGATTTAAAGTATCAGCCTCTGCAGTCGGTTCAGCTTCTGGCGGGTTAGCATTACCATCTTGATTCGGCCCAGCAGAGCTGTCCATGGCAACTTCTGGGTTTTTGTTATGATGCTCGAGTGTCTTTTCCGGATCAACTTCAACAGTAGGGTCGCTGGTCTTGGCCTTCTTGCTTAATCGAGCTTTGGCGCTATAACACCAAAGGTTAGAGTATGATAAACCGACAAAATAAAGTTATAAATCAGGTAACACTTACCCGGCAACTACTTTGAGAGGAGGCAATTGGGTGGTCGACGAACCGCCAGACGAGCTAGAAGAAGCCTGGTAATTCAGGTCAGACGGATTGAGAGGGCATCGGAAGAAACCTTTAAAAGGGTATT